>NC_135954.1:101491409-101768909 GCF_053455715.1 Rhinoraja longicauda
CGTAAGTCTTCTGCTGCTTGCTAACAGGACATTGCATTAAATTACATTCACCAGGGAGGTATTGCTGTCAGCTTGCATTTAAAGAGTTTAATGAAGCACTAAGTAAATTTAACATTCTCAACCAATTGTTTTCTTCTCAGTGGTAGTAGAATCCTTTTTATAAAGTATTTCATTAAACATGAAATCTTTTTTCTAGAATGGTGGGGTGCAACAAGCCAATGACTTTAAACAATATAATCGCATCGCATATAAAAATGCATAATGCAAACCCAGTTATTGAAAACAAGGTTAAATAATTACAATCATCTTCATTCAGACCCTACTTATTGCGTTCAGTCCCAATGTGCTGGAATTCGGCACTCTTGTGCCGATAAATACTGTATGCTGTGTTAATGCAGCCACTGTTGGTCACGTCTTCAGTGTTTTATGGGACACTCAATCGGTTTTTTTCAGGATCATTAAAAGTAATGGATAGGAAAATAGGGCAGTGCGTGGCTGATGCAAGCCACCAGCTCTATTCTCACTCAGCCCTCCCACCAAAGTTGTGATGGGATGCTATCCACTTGGCTTAACAAGTGTAGCACTAACAGCAGTGCACAACAGCAGAAACAAAAGGGAGTGGGACAGTGGCCCAGCGGTAGAGTTGCTGCCTTACAATGCCAGAGACCCGTGTTTGATCCAGACTATGGGTGCTGTCTGTATGAATTTGGTACGTTCTCCCCGTGACCGTGTGGAGGTTTTGCCCTGGTTCTCCAGTTTCCTCATGCACTCCAAAGACGTTCGGATTTATAGGTTAATTGGCTTAGGTTAAGATTGTAAATTGTCCCCGGTGTGTAGTGCGTGCTAGTGTAACGGGGATCGCAGGTCAACGCGGACTCGATGGGCCGAAGGGCTTGTTTCCGCCCTGTATCACTAAGCTAATGAAATTTAGTACCATCCAAGATAATGCAGTCCGTTTGGCTGACACTTTGTCCACCCCAATAAACACTTACTGCTTTAACAATGAGCTATGAAAGCATCATAATTAAGTTATTAGCCGATCGGGTTTTTTAAAATTTCAAAAATAAACTTTGTTCAAAATAGAAAATATATACAAAGCAAAAACTGCAAAAAACTCTTAATACTTTCTTCGTGTCAATATTGCTAATGTCAAACGCAGTAGTGTTGGCACCCATCTTTACACAAAACGCCCGTGTAACTCATGTGGCCCCTGGGGTGATATCCCTTCCATTGTTTGAGGGGTTTGTCCCATCGGACTCTACCCCTCAAAGTAACGGAAGGACCCTACCTACAATGTGGTCCTCCTCCACAGAGCCTTTGCATTAGCTGCATGAAGCTTCAGTGCTTCCCTCAGCATGTTCTCCTGCAGTCTGGAGTGGGGCAGCCGGCAACTATTTCCCGATCGACATCTCGCTGTGCTAGCGAACCCACAAGTTTCAGGCAAACCAAGTGGGTGTCTCTCACTGAATTGATGGTCTTCCAACAGCTATTGACGTCCATCTCCAAATGTGTTGCTGGGAAAGTCCTCTGTCATGGCGCTGCTTGGGATGAACTGTGGCAAGGACCCTTGCATCATTCTCCAGACTCTCTGCAAATCCACACTCTGCGAAGAGGTGGGCAGTCATCTCCTCTCCACAGCAGTTGTCCCGAGGGGCAGTGTTTATTGGTAAGTAAGACACTGATGGAACAGGAAGGATCTGACTGGGATAGCTCCTCTCATCACCAGCCAAGTAAGGTCTTGGTGCTTGTTGACGTACCGGCGATGAACCATTTTGCTGGACGCAATGAGCAGAATCCTTTATTACACAGGTTGGAATCCCACCAGGCAGCTTTATCTCCCCTCTCCCATCGAGCAAAAGGTATAGAAGTGTGAAAACGTGAAAACTCCAGATTCAGGGACAGTTTCTTCCCAGCTGTTATTAGGCAACTGAATCATCCTACCACAACTAGAGAGCAGTGCTGAACTTGATCTACCTCTGATAACCCTTGGACTATCTTTGATCGGACTTTTACTGGCTTTATGTTGCATTAAACGTTATTCCCTTAACATGTATCTATGCACATGTAAATGGCTCAATTGTAATCATGTGTTGCCTTTCCGCTGACTAGTTAGCATGCAACAAAAGCTTTTCATTGAACCTCGGTACATGTGACAATAAATTACACTAAACTAAACTATTATTATAGAGCCATTAGGCTACTGGGTCTGCACCTAGCACGAAGCACCCATTCGTACTGATCCTGTGGTGCCTGATTAATCTACCATCCTCCGCGTCTTTGGGCCGCGGGAGGAAACTGGAGCCCTCGGGGAGCATCTATGCCTTTGCAGGGAAAGCATAATTCAACCGGGATCGCTGAAGTTGTGAGGCAGCAGTCTACTAGCTGTGCCACTGTGTAATTCAAATCATTATGTAAATTCCCAGTAATGATCACCAAGAAACTGCTGAGTTGTCATAGAAATCTATTTTGTTCAGAGGCGGCTTTTGGAGAGAAACCCCCCCCCTGCTATCTTCGCTTGGTCGGGCCGACCTTTGACTTCAGACCCACCGAAGTAGTTTTCTCTTAGTCGCCATCTTAGTTCTGGTAAACAGAAGTAAGTAAATAAAGCTCGACACTGAGCAAGCTCCCCCAGTTAATCAGGTCATAAGTGATAGGAGCAGAATTAGGCCTTTCGTCCCATAAGTCCACTCCGCCATTTTAAACATGGCTGATCTATCTTAACCCTATTCTCCTGCCTTCTCCCCATAACCTCCGACACCCGTACTAATCAAGAATCTATCTATCTCTGCCTTAAAAATATCCGTCGACTTGAGCCCCAGCTGCGGATCACGAGGTGAATAGTGGGACTATGTCTAACTGCTTCAGTTCAGGAGCAATTAGGCAAGGACAATAAATGCTGGGATTGCCATTAGATATCCGCATCCAATGAATAAAGAAAACAAAAGAATTGTGCAGTGGTGCAAAAACCCAGCGCAGTTATTTACCGAGGGTTTCTATCTGTCGTTCCAAAATCCATGGTGGTTCCCAACATGAAGAACAGGGCTCTGAACAGCAGAGCCACTGAAACCACCGCCTGCAGATTCCCTTCCAAATCACATGCAATTCTTACCTGGCAATATATTGCTGGCCCTTTATTATTACCGGGTCTACACCCTTGAGTCCACTGCTGGCAGCACGGGCGATTGTTTACTGCCAGAGGGACCGTAGCAATTCAAAAAGATGCCCATTCTCACAGGCATTTAAGGATGGGTAATAAATGCTGGCTTATGGCCTTTATCAGTGAAGCCTACGTTTGCATTAACAGATAAAGAATAGATAAAGTGGTCATGGCTGAATGGTCAAGTTCATGGACTAGAAGTCCGTTGGGGTCTCCCCGCACGGGTTAGAATCCTGCCAACTACGGTTAGTTTTACGGGCGGCACGGTAGAGTTGCTGCCTTACAGCGCCAGAGACCCGGGTTCAATCCTGACAACGGGTCCTTGGCGATACAGAGTTTGTATGTTCTCCCCGTGACCTGCGTGGGTTTTCTCCGGGATCTCCGGTTTCCTCCCACACTCCAAAGACATACAGGCTTTTTAGGTTAATTGGCTCGGTGAAAATTGTAAATTGTCCCTAGCGTGTGTAGGATAGTGTTAGTGTGCAGAGATAGCTGATTGGCACGGACCCGGTGGGCCGTAAGCCTGTTTCCACCTAACTAAACTAAACTAAACTAAACTAAACTAAAGTAAACTAAACTAAACTAAAGTAAACTAAACTAATAATGAGGAGCAATGGTGTTGTGTAGGACTCCAGCCACCTGTTCTATTTGTTGTCATGAATTAAAAAGAATATTACTCAGAGAAGCCCTGCGATCTCACCCAATTTACCAAGCAAAGGTTAATTCTCAACCAAGCCCTATTAAAATCAGATTAAATGGGCCTTCAATCAGATTAAACCAGATCAGATCACATTTTAGAAAATATTTAGAAAGGCACATGGATCGGGAAGGTTTAGACAGGTATGGACTAAATTAATATCTGTAGGAAGGGATTGCAGATGCTGATTTACACCGAAGATAGACACAAAATGCTGGAGTAACTCAGCAGGTCAGGCAGCGTCACTGGGGGATAGGAATAGGTGGCATTTTGGGTCGAGACCCTTCCTCAGTTTGAAGAGGGGTCTTGACCCAAAGTGTCACCTATTCCTTTTCTCCTGAGATGCGGCCTGACCCACCGAGTTACTCCAGCATTTTGTGTCCATCTTTGGACCAAATGAAGGCAGGCGGGATTAATGTAGATGGGGCATCTTGGCAAGTTGAACCAAGGGGCCCGTTTCCTTGCTGCATGACTCTATGACTCAAATTGGGCAATCATCTCGTCACGTTCCACAGCATGATGTTAGTGTGCAAAATCAATCTGACAGTCACCTGCATGCCAACCTCAGTGTTCATCGTGAGATGGTGTGAAGCATTGTAAGAGATGGGATGGTGTATTTTCAAGAATGCCTTGTGGAGTTAAGAGGACGGGTGGGCGCAGACATGGAAACCTACTTAGAGAAACTCAAAAGGGGGCTCTCAGGTATTTTATTCGTGTACACAAATTATAACGGAAACTGGCCAAGTGATGAACCAACAAGGATTCATCTACCTGAAATGTTAACAGAGGGTCATTAAACTGAAACATTAACTCTGTTTATCTTTCCACGAATGTTTTTCCAGCATTACCTGTCTTTTACTTCAGGTCTCCAGCATCTGCAGCTCTTTTTAACTTACGAAGAAGTTCCGTCCTTCACGCTGCAGGGAACTGCCAGGCTTGTTGATTATCTCCAGTATCTTCTGCTTTTTCTGTGGAAGGTTATTTTGTGATTGTATTGCTCGAATACCAGAGCAGCTCATGACAGTTGCTGAGGTTCACTTTGTTTAGTTCAGTTTAGTTTAGCAATCCAGTGTGGAAACAGGCCCTTCGGCCCACCGAGTCCGCACCGACCAGTGATCCCCGTACACTCACACTATCCAACACACAAGGGGCAGTTTACAATTTTTACCAAAGCCAAATTAACCTACAAACCTGCACGTCTTTGGTGTGAGAGGAAACCTGAGCACCTGGGGAAAACCCACACGGTCACGGGGAGAACGTACAAACTCGGTACGGACAGCATCCGTCGTCAGGATCGAACCCGAATCTCTGGCGCTGTAAAGCAGGAACACCACCGCTGCACCAACGTGCCACCCTTGAGTCCAGTGTTAGTTGGTTGAAATCTTGAGCAGAATTGGAGGTGGCTTGGTTTTAGTAGATTGGGCTGAAGGGACACTAAGTATCTTGTGAATCGTACACCATTACTCTTTCTCCTTCTGAAACGTCTCTTAACGGCGTTACAGTATTATAAATCGTACTTTTCAAGAGTAAATAATGCAGTGAATAAAAGCAAGTGCGATAGCAGCTGAGTACCATCAGAAATCCTTTTGGTGCAGTATAATTGATGAGAGTAAAACCGTGCCTCAGAGCACAGGTTCATGCTTGGATTTGTAGGTCTGAATGTGGTCACGTTGCATTAATCTACATTCACAAGGATGCAAGTTTTAAACACTCGCAGATTTCACCTGAATCTGATAGTGTAAGAAAATAACTGCAGATGCTGGTACAAATCGAAGGTATTTATTCACAAAATTCTGGAGTAACTCAGCAGGTCAGGCAGCATCTCTGGAGAGAAGGAATGGGTGATGTTTCGGGTCGAGACCCTTCTTCAGACTGATCAGTCTGAAGAAGGGTCTCGACCCGAAAACGTCACCCATTCCTTCTCTCCAGAGATGCTGCCTGAGATGCTTCAGACTGATCAGTCTGAAGAAGGGTCTCGACCCGAAACGTCACCCATTCCTTCTCTCCAGAGATGCTGCCTGATCACCTGAATCTGAAATCCAAAATACAAGTTTTTTTGTTAATAGATATGAAATCAAATCTTTCAGAAATCCTAACTTTGTGCTGATTGTTTTTATTTGTGTATTATATCACATGCAACCATTCTCATCACAATGCTTTTGACACAAAAAAGCATGCACCACGAACTCATTAAAATAGCATCATTCAAGTCAATATATATTTCCCTTTGACAGCAGAAAGAAAAAAATTGCAATCTATTTTCAAATACTGTCCTCGTTTAGAGTACCAGGCAGGGTGAAATTCTCTGCTCTGAAATTCCAACATATGGATGCACGAATCAAAAACAAACAATATCAAAATTCATTTTGCATCATAGACTCATATAGAATAGAAACAGGTCCTTTGGCCTCTGTCCATGCTGACCATCAAGTACATATTTATACTAACCCAATTTACCAACATTTGGTACATAGCCTTCTACACCTCGACAATTCAAATGCTTGTCCAGATCTTAAATACTGTGGAAGTATATCTTGTAATATCTTCTTCACTCCTCACCTTCCACTTTCCACTCTACCAATGCCCCTTTGTGATTTTGTGTACCTCTTGCAGATCCAGTCATCCTCTTCTGCTTGATGGAGCCAGACTCACCTCAAAACTGGAACATTTATTTCATTCCAATGCACATTAGCCAGGATGGTCAATGGGAGAAACTTCTTGGTTATAGACAATAGAAAATAGACAATAGGTGCAGGAGTAGGCCATTCGGCCCTTCGAGCCAGCACCACCATTCAATGCGATCATGGCTGATCATTCTCAATCAGTACCCCGTTCCTGCCTTCTCCCCATACCTCCTGACTCCGCTATCCTTAAGAGCTCTATCTAGCTCTCTCTTGAATGTATTCAGAGAATTGGCCTCCACTGCCCTCTGAGGCAGAGAATTCCACAGATTCACAACTCTCTGACTGAAAAAGTTTTTCCTCATATCTGTTCTAAATGGCCTACCCCTTATTCTTAAACTGTGGCCCCTGGTTCTGGACTCCCCCAACATTGTGAATATGTTTCCTGCCTCTAACATGTCCAACCCCTTAATAATCTTATACATTTCGATAAGATCCCCTCTCATCCTTCTAAATTCCAGTGTATACAAACCTAGTCGCTCGAGTCTTTCAACATATGACAGTCCCGCCATTCCGGGAATTAACCTAGTAAACCTACGCTGCACGCCCTACGCTGCAGTTATCTGGGTGACTGACAAAAATAGCCTATCTACTTATTCTCAAGAAGGATCCCAACCCGGAACATCACCTATCCATGTTTTCCAGAGATGCTGACTCCAGCAGTTGCAGTCTCTTGTTTGGTTTTGAACCAGCATCTGCAGTTCCTTGTTTCTACCATCTACGTATTATTTGTTTGGACCAGTTTTGCGTTTCATGCTGAGAACTTCACTCATTGAGTACTCGCTCTGTCCGCCTGGACCTACCTGATCTCCCGGTTGCCAAACACTTTAATGCCCCTTCCCATTCCCACACTGACCTATCTGTCCTCGGCCTCCTCCATTGTCAGAGTGAGGCCCAACGCATAATAGACAATAGACAATAGACAATAGGTGCAGGAGTAGGCCATTCTGCCCTTCGAGCCAGCACCGCCATTCAGTGCGATCATGGCTGATCACTCTCAATCAGTACCCCGTTCCTGCCTTCTCCCCATACCCCCTCACTCCGCTATCCTTAAGAGATCTATCTCATATCTCGCTTGGGCAGCTTACACCCCAGTGGTCTGACTCTTGATTTCTATAACTTCAAGTAATGCCAGCATTCCCCCTCTCTCTCCATCCCTCCCCCACCCAAGTTGCACCAGCTTCTCGTTCCCACTCAACAAACAGCTAATGTCACCCATTCGTTCCATCCAGAGATGCACAGTCCATAGTCCACAATGGCCTGTTTCCTTATATCATCGTTACTTTTTTGCATATGTTTCATTCATTGTTCTTTATCTCTCCACATCACCGTCTATTGCTCTCGTTTCCCATTTCCCTGACTTGTCTAGTCTCGACCCGAAACATCACCCATTCCTTCTATCGAGAGATGCTGTCTGACCCGCTGAGTTACTCCTGGCCTAGACAGGCGTAGGCCATTTGGCCCTTCGAGCCAGCACCACCATTCAATGTGATCATGGCTGATCATTCACAATCAGTACCCCGTTCCTGCCTTCTCCCCATGCCCCCTGACTCCGCTATCATTAAGAGCTCTATCTAGCTCTCTCTTGAAAGCATCCAGAGAATTGGCCTCCACTGCCTTCTGAGGCAGAGAATTCCACAGATTCACAACTCTCTGAATGAAAAATATTTTCCTCATCTCCGTTCTAAATGGCCTACCCCTTATTCTTAAACTGTGGGCCCCTGGTTCTGGACTCCCCCAACATTGGGAACATGTTTCCTGCCTCTAACGTGTCCAACCCCTTAATGATCTTATATGTTTCAATATATCTTTGGTGTCTATCTTTGGTTTAAACCAGCATCTGCAGTTCCTCCCTACAGATTATAATCTCAAGCATTGACTTATGTAGCTTAATTCTCATTCTTGAGTAAAACAATGGTGCAACATCTTACTAAACTGGCAAATCCTGCATGATGCATTAAGCTATCATGGCCTATCATATTTCATATTGAGAATTTTTAGAGTTCAGATGAAACCATAGTCAGGTTTCTACTGTGGACTATGTAAACATGGAGACATTACCCAAGGTAGCAGCAGTTCCTCAGATGGTGATGACCAATGCAGAACCAAGAGATTTACTGAGTAGGAAGGAACTGCAGATGCTGGTTTACACTGAAGAGAGACACAGAATGCTGGAGTAACTCGGCAGGACAGGCAGCATCTCTGGAGAGAAGGATTGGGTGCCGTTTCGGGTCGGGACCCAAAGGGTCTGAAGAAGGGTCTCGACCCGAAACATCACCCATTCCTTCTATCCAGAGATGATGCCTGTCCTGTTGAGTTACTCAATCTTAAGACATTTACTGACCCTGCATTTGCACCACTCTTAACTGAGCCTGTCCATGTGAATGCTTACCACTGGGCTGTAAGCTGCAGCATCTCATATTTCGCTTGGGCAGCTTACAGCCCAGTGGTATGAATATTGATTTCTCTCACTTCAGGTAGTCCCGGTATTCCCTCCCTTTTTATCCCTCCTCCATGCAAGTTGCATTAGCTTCTTGTTTTCACCCAACAAACAGCTAATGAAGGCCTGTTTCCTTATATCATCATTACATTTTTGCATATGTTTCATTCATTGTTCTTTATCTCTCTACATCATCGTCTATATCTCTCGTTTCCCTTATCCCTAACAAGTCTGAAGAAGGGTCTCGACCCAAAACGCCTCCCATTTCTTCTCTCCAACTCTCTGACTGAGAAAATGTTTTTCCTCATCTCCGTTCTAAATGGCCTACCCCTTATTCTTAAACTGCCCGTCCCGCTGAGTTACTCCAGCTTTTTGTGTCTATCTTCGGTTTAAACCAACATCTGCAGTTCCTTCCTCCGCATGTTAATGCATGTATGTGGCCACTTTCTGTATCATACAGTCTGTATGCTATGGGTTTTAAAGAACAGATTGAGGAACACAATTGCATTGTAGGCTAGATCACCATAGGAGCTCATGGGATACGTTTGGCACTTAAGAATTGGCATCTAAGTGAGAGCATCTGTCTAACCACATGAAGCAGCTTGGACCAGAATTAAACCATTGTTGAAACATTTAAGGGATTTTAATTTTGGCTGCGTGGTGCACTCAAATTAGTTTTTTTTTCTAAAATAAACAAATTCTTGAAGGCAATACTGCATGCATAAAGGATTCATGAACCTCTGTTATCAAGCAACTAAACCATCCTACCGCAACCAGAGAGTAGTTCTGAACTACTATCTACCTCATTGGAGACCCTCGGGCGATCTTTGATTGGACTTTACTGGCTTTATCTTGCACTAAACGTTATTCACGGTATTCCCTTTATCATATACCAGTACACTGTGAATGGCTTGATTGTAATCATGTGCTGTCTTTCCTCTGACTGGTTAGCAAGCAACAAAATTAATTCCCGGGATGGCGGGACTGACGTATGACGAAAGAATGAGTCGACTGGGCTTATATTCATTGGAATTTAGACGGATGAGAGGGGATCTTTATAGAAACAAATAAAATTCTTAAAGGTTTGGACAGGCTAGATGCAGGAAACATGTTGCCGATGTTTGGGGGAGTCCAGAACCAGGGGTCACAGTTTAAGAATAAAGGGTCGGCCATTTAGTTGAAATCCAATTTCAACTGTGACCAGAAATTCAGAAGGAGAAGTTGATACTGGTGCGAATCTACCCTCAGGAGTAGAAGGAAACTAGGTATAGTAGTGTCTGTGGACTTGCTGTTCCCTACATATGAATGCAAGTAACAGTAGTCATAATTACTGGTTGGTTCCTCAAGCCTTCTCCTCCAATGGAAAAAATCATGGCAGCTCTAGTCTTTGTTGCAATAGCACCTTTACACTCTGATGCAGACACCCATTTACCCTTTGGTTGGTCACATGTTTATTAGTCTCTGTCCTCAATGTATTCAATGCCTCCACCTGCACTGTTCTCTGGGGAAACAAATTCCAAAGAGCTTTGGAGAGAAGAAATTCTTCCTCAGCTCCATTTTAAACAGATTTTTTTAAATTCTGAAACCATGCCTCCTGGCTCTAGAAACGCCACTAGGGGAAACATCCCATCAGCTTCCAACCTGACAACCCACCTCGGAATCTTATATGTTTATGTGAGACTATTCATCATTCTTCTGAACTCAATGAATTTTAACCCAGGTTTCCCAATATATTGTCCTCAACGCCATGCACTCTAATAATTGCTTTTGGAAACCCAAATATACTACATTTACTGCTTCCCCTTGTCTTTGTTACAGACAAATTAAGGGCGGCAGAGTTGCTGCTTTACAGTGCCAGAAACCCAGTTCGATCCTGGCTCTGGGTGCTGTCAGTACGGTGTTTGTACGTTCTCCCTGTGAGAGTGTGTTTTTTTTTCCGGGAGTTCTGGTTTCCTCCCACACTCCAAAGACATTCAGAATTGTAGGCGAATTGGCTTGGTGATATTATAAATTGTCTCTAGTGTGTGTAAGATAGTGATAGTGTGCGGAGATTGCTAGTCAGTGTGGACTCGTTGGGCCAAAGGGCCTGTTATTGTGCCGAAGCTCTAAACTAAACTAAAACTAAACTATACAGACAGAGGGGCACCAATTATTCTTCATTGCAAGCATTCCACAGTCATTTCATGGCGGTTTTTAAACAACTATGTGTCAAGAGTAGATCGTATGAAGAAGAGTCTCAACCCAAAGCAGCACTTATCCATGTTCTCCAGAGGTACTGCCTGACCTGCTGAGTTACTGCAGCACTTTGTGTCCTTCAGTGTCCAGAGTCATCCTACATGGCCGTTTAGTTCTTTCTACAAGGTACATTTGCCCATACCATGGCTTCCCCTTTAAAACCAAGCACTAAACGAATATAAACCATTTATATCAATACAATCTATACAAGGCTTGGATAGAATGAGTGTGAAGAGGTTGTTCCCACTAGTGGGAGAGTCTAGGACCAAAGGCCATAACCTCAGAATAAAAGGACATACCTTTAGAAAAGAGATGACAAATAATTTATTTTGTCAGAGGGTGATGAATCTGTGGCATCCTTTGCCACAGAAGGCTGTGGGCGCCAAGTCAATGGATATTGTTAAGGTGGTGATTGAAAGTTTTGTGATTAGTGTGGGTGTCAGGGGTTATGGGGAGAAGGCAGGAGAATGGGGTTAAGAGTTGGATTAGCCATGATTGAATGGCAGCGGACGTGATGGGCCGAGTGGCCTAATTCGGCTCCTATCACTTATGAACTTATGAACTTACGAAGCCAGCGGTGAGCAACTTTCCTGACCACTGCAGTCCATGTGGTGAGGTTACATGCATGCTTGTTAGGTCAAGGATTCCAGGACTTTGACCTGTGACAATGATGCTCAGCAGAGAACCCACCAAATCCCTTCTTTTAGGAAGGAGATGGGGAGAAATTTATTTAGTCAAAGAGTGGTGAATCAGTGGAATTCGCCACAGAAGGCTGTGGAGGCCAAGTCAATGGATATTTTTAAGGCAGAGATAGATAGATTCTTGATTAGTACGGGTGTCAGGGGTTATGGGGAGAAGGCAGGAGAATGGGGTTGAGAGGGAAAGATAGAATGAATGGCGGCGTGGACGATGGGCCGAATGGCTTAATTCTGCTCCTATAGCTTGTGAACATATGAACAATTAAATAATAAATTAGTTATTTGCAAATATAAACAGGTATTTAACCAAACATAAATTCATTTCAATCTCTTAATTTGATTGCTGACATCTTCACTTTCAACTGCACTCTCAAGTACCCTCTTCAGATTCTGATAATTGCAGTGGATCATCACCCTAGAGAGGCTCTACACACACTGAGTATCACATCCTATAACGCACCTGGTACCTTCACATAATGGCCTTCATAACAGTGCATACATATTAGTATCAAATATATAATCTACACATCAACTGTTAACATAAACCTGGTGTGAACTAATAATTCTTCTCATGTTGCATGGTGGTAAAAATTGTACAATGCATTTGGTGAGTTATTGAATACCATCAACAGTGCTCACTTTGGTGATCTCTTAAAGCTCTCGTTCTTTCACATTGTCATGCATTCAGATGTGTTCTGACCTTCTGTGGACGCCGACTTCTCCTTTTCCTTGCTATTTATTTTTTAAATTGCAAAGTCATCTCGTCTGTCGTTCCTTTTCTGAACTGTCTCCTCAGCTCTCAATTCTGCCATGACTGTTTTCTTATTACAGTCTGACAGTGCTAAATTGGGCTGACGTTGTAAGACCACACTTTCTGTGACATCCCTCGCAGTGCTTTCAGAGCTTTTAAACCGGTCTCTGGGTTGAAATGCAGCCTTCTCATAAAACATCCGATTGAGCCAGTTAGTCTAACATCGGTAGAGGGGAAAATCATATCATATCATATCATATCATATCATATCATATATATACAGCGCGAAAACAGGCCTTTTCGGCCCACCAAGTCCGCGCCGCCCAGCGATCCCCATACATTAACATTATCCTACACCCACTAGGGACAATTTTTACATTTACCCAGTCAATTAACCTATATACCTGTACGTCTTTGGAGTGTGGGAGGAAACCGAAGATCTCGGAGAAAACCCACGCAGGTCACGGGGAGAACGTACAAACTCCTTACAGTACAGCACCCGTAGTCAGGATCGAACCTGAGTCTCCGGCGCTGCATTCGCTGTAAAGCAGCAACTCTACCGCTGCGCTACCGTGATTAAAGATGGGATAGCAGCACATTTGGAAAGTGGTGAAATCATTGGACAAAGTTAGCATGGATTTATGCAAGGTAAATCATGTCTGACGAATCTTATAGAATTTTTCGAGGATGTAACTAGTAGAGTGGATAAGGGAGAACCAGTGGATGTGTCTGCAGAAGGGTCTCGACCCGAAACGTCACCCATTCCTTCTCTCCCGAGATGCTGCCTGACCTGCTGAGTTACTCCAGCATTTTGTGAATAAATCAATGTGTTATATCTGGACTTCCAGAAGGCTTTCGACAAGGTCCCACATAAGCGATTAGTATGCAAACATAAAGCACACGGTATTGTGGGTTCAGTATTGATGTGGATAGAGAACTGGCTGGCAGACAGGAAGCAAAGAGTAGGAATAAACTGGTCCTTTTCAGAATGGCAGGCAGTGACTAGTGGGGTACCGCAAGGCTCAGTGCTGGGACCCCATCTATTTACAATATATATTAATGATTTGGACAAGGGAATTGAATGCAACATCTCCAAGTTTGCGGATGACACGAAGCTGGGGGGCAGTGTTAGCTGTGAGGAGGATGCTAGGAGGCTGCAAGGTGACATGGATAGGTTAGGTGAGTGGGCAAATGTATGGCAGATGCAGTATAATGTGGATAAATGTGAGGTTATCCACTTTGGTGGCAAGAACAGGAAAGCAGACTATTATCTGAATGGTGGCCGATTAGGAAAAGGGGAGATGCAACGAGACCTGGGTGTCATGGTACACCAGTCATTGAAAGTAGGCATGCAGGTGCAGCAGGCAGTGAAGAAAGCGAATGGTATGTTAGCATTCATAGCAAAAGGATTTGAGTATAGGAGCAGGGAGGTTCTACCGCAGTTGTACAGGGCATTGGTGAGACCACACCTGGAATATTGCGTAGTTTTGGTCTCCTAATCTAAGGAAAGACATTCTTGCCATAGAGGGAGTACAGAAAAGGTTCACCAGATTGATTCCTGGGATGGCAGGACTTTCATGTGAAGAAAGACTGGATAAACTCGGCTTGTACTCGCTGGAATTTAGAAGATTGAGGGAGGATCTTATAGAAACTTACAAAATTCTTAAGGGGTTGGACAGGCTAGATGCAGGAAGATTGTTCCCGATGTTGGGGAAGTCCAGAACAAGGGGTCACAGTTTAAGGATAAGGGGGAAGTCTTTTAGGACTGAGATGAGAACGTTTTTTTTCACACAGAGAGTGGTGAGTCTGTGGAATTCTCTGCCACAGAAGGTAGTTGAGGCCAGTTCATTGGCTATATTTAAGAGGGAGTTAGATGTGGCGCTTGTGGCTAAAGGGATCAGGGGGTATGGAGAGAAGGCAGGTACAGGATACTGAGTTGGATGATCAGCCATGATCATATTGAATGGCGGTGCAGGCTCGAAGGGCCGAATGGCCTACTCCTGCAACTACTTTCTATGTTTCTATGTTTCTATGAATGGGCGTTTTGTTCAGTCTACTCTGTTATTCTACAACCAGCAAGTCTTACAGACACTGAGGTCTTCTGCGAACTTGCAGGGTTTCATATTCCACGTCAGTGTTTCCTGCACTACACCACTGAAATCTCCTTGCTGGAGCATCCTGTACCTTGTAGTTTATCCGTGATTCCAGTAACTCCAATAACTGGTTTCCCCACACCAGTGAGTTCCCCAAACTCCCTCTTGACTTTGATGATCACTCCTGCATTCGTGCCCAACACTATTTTGGTTCACCTCAATGGGAAATGTTTGTGATATTTCTAATATATGTCCAGGCTAATAACAGATTTAATTGTTGCGGTATCCATCACAATCAACCTTGTCCTCTTTCAATTCAATGATTCAATTATAGTTTATTGTCACATGGAACTAGGTACAGTGAAATGCTTTGCTTTTCGTACAACCCGGTAAAAATCATACAGCAGACCTCACCTAGGCAGTGCGCAAGTATTGCCACGTTTTGACTCCGACAAAGTTACAAATGTTTACCGGACAGTCCTATCTACTGCCTGCCCCTGCACGAGGTATCAGGGCTTCCCGTCCCCCAATCCCCCTGCTGGGTCCCCCTTTGTTAGCGTTCCCCCCCCTTCCCCCCCTCCCACACTAGATCCCCCCCCTTTGTTCTCAGCGCCCCTCGCTGGGTAACTCTCCAACGCTTGGTTGTGTGATGAATGCCATTCAACATTCTCATTTTCAACTCGTCATTGTCCGATGATATCGTATGTTCTGTACCCCGGAAGAACTAATCCATTTCCTTATCTGTGGCATTTGAGGACAAAGTGCGCTACCATCTTTACCAACAGCTACTGTCTTCAGGGATTTGTGCCTCTGTGCTGCACAGCTTGCCTTGTGACAAATATGGCACTTGGTGAACTTAAACAGGCACTCTGAAACCTAGTGGACTCTCATCTTTTGCATTGATGTCACCTGAGGTATTCTTACATTTGGCACTCGTGTGTTGTTGTTGACCTTGCAGGTGGCATCCACATGAATAAAATAAAAGGTTGACATATACGAAGGTAGACACAAAACGCTGGAGTAGCTCAGTGGGTCAGGCAGCATCTCTGGATAGAAAGAACGGGTGACGTGTCGGGCCGAGACAGGGGAGAGGGAGACACAGAGATATGGAAGTGTAAGGTGTGAAAACGGGTCATCAAAGGGGACGCAGATCAAGGAAAATGTAGAATAGATCATTATTAGTTAGGGGAAATTGGCAATAGACAATAGACAATAGACAATAGGTGCAGGAGGAGGCCATTCGGCCCTACGAGCCAGCACCGCCATTCAATGTGATCATGGCTGATCATTCTCAATCAGTGCCCCGTTCCTGCCTTCTCCCCATACCCCCTGACTCCGCTATCCTTAAGAGCTCTATCCAGCTCTCTCTTGAATGCATTCAGAGAATTGGCCTCCACTGCCTTCTGAGGCAGAGAATTCCACAGATTCACAACTCTCTGACTGAAAAAGTTTTTCCTCATCTCAGTTCTAAATGGCCTACCCCTTATTCTTAAACTGTGGCCCCTTGTTCTGGACTCCCCCAACATTGGGAACATGTTTCCTGCCTCTAACGTGTCCAACCCCCTAATAATCTTATACGTTTCGATAAGATCTCCTCTCATCCTTCTAAATTCCAGTGTGTGCAAGACAACGAAGCATACAAAGATAAAATTTAATCGGGAGGACAGTCAGACTGGTCGGAGAAATAGTATGGGGGAGGCATAGAGAGAGAGGGATAGCAAGGGTTCCTTGAAGTTAAAGTAGTCAATATTCATACCGCTGGGGTGTAAGATGCCCAAGCGAAATATGAGGAATTAAACGAAATAAGCGAAATAAAAGGTTTAAGACAGAGATGAGGTGAGATACTTTCTTTCAGCGGGTTGTTAGAATTTGAAATTCTCTTCCTCAGAAAGCAGTGGAAGCAAAGTTCCTATGGCCCAACTTGCCCAAGATGACCAACATGCTCCATCTACACTTCTCCCACCTGTTCACGTTTGGCCCTTATCCTGCTAAACCTTTCCTATCCATGTACCTGTCCAAATGTCTTTTACATGTTGTTACAGTACCTGCCTCAACTAAACCCTCTGGCAGCTGGTTCCATACACCCACCACCCTCTGCATGAAAAGGTTGCTTTTCAGGTTCCTAATTAAATCTTACCCCTTTCATCTAAGCCTAAGTCTTTGAATATTTTTGAGACAGAAACAGACGGATTTGTGATAAATAAGGGGTAAAGGTTACCGGAGGTAGGCAAGAGCGTAGAATTGAGGTTACAATCATATTAGCTATGATTGTTTTCTAGCAGAATTGAGAGTCCTCCCATTCCTAAGACATATGTTGGTATGTACTACAGTGGGGAAGTGTTGACGGGAATAGGGATGGGACAAGATAAAGCCTTAGGGAAGATAGTCCTAATCTTTCATGAGATGAGGAGGAGCATCCATGCTTATCTTGCCCCTCAGAGGGAAACAACATAAAGGGGTTTTGGTTGAGTCCCCTCTGGTCTGAGATCTCCCTCCATTATTTGGTAAATTCACAGTGGCTGCTTTGCTTAGTTCATAGATAAAGTTGCAATGGAAGGCCACTAAAAACAGTTGAAACCATCCTGCCAGCAACTAGAAAGCAGTCCTGATCAGGGGTGCAGTGCTGTTGGAGCTCACTAGGGGCGCCGCTCCGGCACCTCTGTAAAAATAAGCCCAAATAAACAGCGGGGAATTTAATAGCGGCCGCTCTGGAATCAGTGACAGCTCCGGCACCTAAAACATTAGCACTGCAACACTGGTCCTGAGCTACTATCCATCCACCTCATTGGTGACCCTCACACCTTCTTTGATCGGGCTTTACTGGATTTTATCTTGCGCTAAATTTGGTTATTCACATTATTCCCTTTACCGTTATTCACTTATTCCTTTTATCATGTATCTGTGCACTGCGGATGACTTGATGTGTGATCACGTCTTGTCTTTCCGCTGACTGGATAGCTCACGACAAAAGCTTTTCACTGTATCTCGGTGCACGTGACAATAAACTAAGCTAAACTCAAACTAAACTAAGCATGGTGGTTCAATAGAAACATGCCTTTGCCAGGAAGGTGTCTACAATAAAACAGTCCAGAAATCCATTTTGGGGTTCTTTGTATTTCCTTTACACATAGATGTTCTGTATTCAGAAGCCGATTGTGCAATGATCAAATTCACAATCTCTTGGAATTTCCACATTGATTTTGGTGGATCGTTTCTGGAAATCCTGGAGAAATTGTGCAAACCATTAAGTTCGCTAATCCTCATTCAGAATCGCAGAATAAATTTGTGAATACGTCCCAGCCATTCTACCCGATTCAAAATATTTGAGTGTGATAACGCGGCAGATGTATTTGAAAGAGTCTTCAACTATAACTGTAGACGAGGGCCAGTTAGAAGTTTGAGGAGGAATTATATTTTTCAATGGCGGCCAGCATGAGCTAAATGGGCTAATTGACCTCCCTCATCTATATTTGCTTCAATGATGAGGTTCTGCTCAGAACCAGTATGAGGCAGAATTACCCCTTCCAATTTTAAATCCACTTGGAGAACTTAGACAAAGCCAGTCTTTCACTCCTCAGGTGTAACAGCACTGATTGAGAGTTAATCTCGCATCAGGAAGACTGTGGCTTTAATTAATTTGTCTTTGGGGGCTTTGATCTTCTGTTTTTCGTCTTTTTCCAATAAAACAAAACTAATTAGCTGTGTTTACCAAATACTTTGTTTTGAAATTTTCATTAGCTCAAGACATCCCAAAGTACCTTGCAGTCACCTTTGTTGTTATTTAGAAAGACAACGTGTACACAGTATGATCCTCCAATCCATAACGTGATATATTTTGGGAGAATTTTGTTCAGTGATTTTGGCTGGAGGAATAAAGTTGGCCAGTGCATTAAAAACCTTGTAGTTTTCTTTGAAAAATGCCCAGGGATCTATTGCGTCAACCTCATCAATAAGATGGGCTTTAATTTGCCATCTCCGATAAGAAGGCACTTCCACCAATGATTCTACACTGAAATGGGGGATTATAAACCTGTGTCCTGTATTGAGGCTTCAAACAATGAGAACCAGGGCAATCGAGATCCAGAGGACATAGTTTTAAGGTGAGGGAGGAAAGATTTAAAGTTACTGAGGGGTAACTTTTTCACACCAAGGGCGGTAGGTGTATGGAACGTGCTGCTGGAGGAGGTATTGAGGCAGGTACTATCGCAACGTTTAAGAAACATTTAGGAATTTAAGGAATTTAGAAGGATGAGAGGGGATCTTATCGAAGCTTATAAGATTATTAAGGGGTTGGACACGTTAGAGGCAGGAAATATGTTCCCAATGTTGGGGGAGTCCAGAACCAGGGGCCACAGTTTAGGAATAAGGGGTAAGCCATTTAGAACGGAGATGAGGAAAAACTTTTTCAGTCAGAGAGTTGTAAATCTGTGGAATTCTCTGCCTCAGAAGGCAGTGGAGGCCAATTCTCTGAATGCATTCAAGAGAGAGCTAGATAGAGCTCTTAAGGATAGCGGAGTCAGGGGGTATGGGGAGAGGGCAGGAACGGGGTACTGATTGAGAATGATCAGCCATGATCACATTGAATGGTGGTGCTGGCTCAAAGGGTCGAATGGCCTACTCCTGCACCTATTGTCCATTGTCTATTGTCTATAACTTACAAACCTGTATTTCTTTCGAGTGTGGGTGCATATCGGAGCACTTGGGAAAAACTCACTAGGTCACAGGGAGAATATACAAACTCCATACAGACAGGCCCCGTAGCCAGGATCAAGCCCGGGTCACTGGCGTTGTAAGTCAGCAACTCCACCACTGCGCCACCATGCCACCCCTACAGGGTTTTATAACTTCTATCGGGTCTCTCCTCGGTTTCCGACACTCCAGAGAAAACAATCCAAGCTTGTCCAATCTCTCGTTATGGCTCAAACACTCTAATCCGGGCAGCCATTTCTTGCCTTAGCCCGTGCAGGGCAAAAATTTCATCCCTGATACTTTAGTTTAGTTTAGAGATACAGCGCGGAAACAGGTCCTTCAGCCCACCGAGTCCACGCCGCCCAGCGATCCCCGCACGTTAACCCACCCTACACACTGTCGGGACAATTTAAGATTTCACCAAAGCCAATTAACCTACAAACCTGTGCGTCTTTGGAGTGCCGGAGGAAACTGGATATCCCGGATATCCCGGATCTCCCTTTGGTCACAGGGAGAACGCACAAACTGTGTACAGACAGCACCCATGGTCAGGGTGGAACCCGGGTCTCTGGCGCTGTTAGGCAGCAACTCTACCGCTGCGCCACCGCCATATCGACAAGCTACTCTCCGTTGGAAAATAGTAACTGCTGAACTGCTACATCCTAACCGAGCCTTGTGCTGCTCTGAAATCAAGCTGAAAAAGTACTTCCAGTTCCCCTCGATTAGCGTGATTGTGCTTTGCAGTGCTCCTTTATTCAGAAAAGAGAATGTATCAGCGTTAAGACTGGAAGAATTATTTTTTTTCCCCGATGATTGTTTGTTTTTACCTAGAAAGGCTGATGCTGCACTCAGCTGGGTCATGGAGTCCTGGAGAATCTGCTGCCCGGCTTCACATCATTAGGCAGGCTTTAATCCAGGGAACAATTTATCAAAGTTGTTGACACTGGGGATTGGCTGTAGAAATCCTCTCCGCGCCGCACAAGAACAACACGGAAAGTATCGTCTATGCTACTTCCTATTCTTCCTGATCTCTGTGAAGAAAGGGAGCAAACTGGCCTCCCCAGGGAATTTTCAATCACTTATACCAACCAGAAGGGGGAATAGGTAAATGGATGGCCCAGCAACAGTCTCTGCAGCTGGATTTTAAACAGGCAAGTTGGGTCTGAGAACTGCCTTTGCCATCGCTCATTCTGGAGGGACACTCCAAGACCTCCTGCAGCAGCTGTTGTGTTAACCAGGCTCACCAATGCATGGGAGCGCTGCAGTCCAGAGGGGAACCTTGAAACTCTTTGATCTTAAAGTCGCAGAGATGTATAGCAGGGAACACATCTTGATGTACGCAAGAGAGAGTTAGACAGAGCTCTTAGGGCTAACGAAATCAAGGGATATGGGGAGAAAGCAGGAACGGGGCACTGATTTTGGATGATCAGCCATGAACACATTGAATGGTGGTGCTGGCTTGAAGGGCCGAATGGCCTACTCCTGCACCTATTTTCGATGTTTCTATGTTTCTATGAAACAGAACCTTCGGCCCAACTTGTTCATTCTGACCCCGTCGACCATCCTCGAGCCAGACCATTTGCCCAACAATTTCTTCCCTGGCTTCCCACCATGTCCTCGGGTATCCTTGGTCAGGCCCCAGGGATTTATCCATCCTTTTGCATTTTGAGATCTCTAGGACCTCTTCTTTTACAGCGTGGATAGGTTTCAAGCCATCACTGTTCACTTCCCTGAATCTCGTCTCTTCTGCAGTGTGACCAGATGTTGGCTATTTTTGGAAGGGACAGCTGGCAGAGTTTCTCATTCACCTGAATATCGCTAGAATGCACACTTTTCAGAATCGAAACTACTCACCATTTATCAAACTGAAAAACATACCTCGAAGTGACACATTGTTTCGACAGAAGTGTGCATTTAATTCGATTTTTTTAGAAGGAATTTTTAAAATTTATTATTAAAGGCCTTACTTGGTTTGAGTGAGTTTGCAGGCAAACACAATGCCAGCATTTATTTCAAGAGGACTAGAATGCAAAAACAGGTATGTAATGCTGAGGCTTTATAAGACGCTGGTCAGGCCGCATTTGGAGTATTGTTAAAGATAACTCTGGGAAAGACATAGATTAAAGGCTACAGAGACATTGATCAATGATGACTTATTTCAAATCCACTATAGACAATAGGTGCAGGAGTAGGCCATTCGGCCCTTCGAGCCAGCACCTCCACTCAATGTGATCATGGCTGATCATTCTCAATCAGTACCCCGTTCCTGCCTTCTCCGCATACCCCCTGACTCCGCTATCCTTAAGAGCTCTATCTAGCTCTCTCTTGAATGCATTCAGAGAATTGGCCTCCACTGCCTTCTGAGGCAGAGAATTCCATAGATTCACAACTCTCTGACTGAAAATGTTTTTCCTCATCTCCGTTCTAAATGGCCTACCCCTTATTCTTAAACTGTGGCCCCTTGTTCTGGACTCCCCCAACATTGGGAACATGTTTCCTGCCTCTAACGTGACCAACCCCTTACTAATCTTATATGTTTCGATAAGATCCCCTCTCATCCTTCTAATTGTGTCATGAGAATATAAACTGGTGCAGGTGCTATGAATCTTTGAAACACTTTGGTTTCTCAGAGTGTTTTTAGACAGTGCGCACTGTCAAGGCCTTCAATAAACTGACTTGTTCGATAGACTCACCACTGATCTACAAGTTGTTTTATTTTGTGACTGTGCCCAGACTCAGGGCATGGGTGTAGCACAACATTCCATCCTCAGTATTCTTGCAACTTATTCTCTCGCACAGGACCATTTCCTGAGGAAAATTATAGAAATACTTGACTTGTTATTGGGTTAGAGTGAAAACATATTTACATTCCACTTCAAAATCCCAAGCCTCCCTTCAAATAAACCCTCAGAAAATTATCGAATTACCTTCAGTCTGATGAAGGGTCTCGACCTGAAACGTCACCCATTCCTTCTCTCCCGAGATGCTGCCTGACCTGCTGAGTTACTCCAGCATTTTGTGTCTACATTCGATTTAAACCAGCATCAGCAGTTTTTTTTCCTAATTGTCGATTTAACCCTCATGTAGTAGTTAATAAAAGGTACCAGTTTGCTTCCAGCGCCAACATTGGTTTTAAGTCTGCTGACGTTGTGGAGGGAAACCTAAAGCCACAAGAATGATTGATTCATCCAGGCTGTCTTCTATTGAACCTTGCTGGGTTTTTGTTTTAACTGGGAAATGTAAAGTTTGCGTCTTTGGAGCCAAGTGCCGAAAATGAGGTTTTCTTTTATTGGTTTCTTCCTTTTATAACACTTTGGAAAGCATGTCAGTCCTTCTTATTGCCTGAACCCAGTGAGCAAACCCTGCGGGCAAGTTCAGTGCAACGGCAGCTTCAAATGAAAACTTCAGTGTCTTACAGGAGACCAGCAACGCTCAGCAGTTATACATTCCCTCCAACAAGTACACTTCACCGTTGCTATTCTGTTCACATCTAAAGCACGATCACAGCTCTGTTGTCATCCCATAAGGCTTTGTTTGTTTTCCTGTACCCTTTATGACATCCTGGGATGTTTGTCTATCTGTTAGTTTCAGGTACATTGTGTTGCCACGCGATCTGGAGCTTTCAATTGTGCCTCAAATAAAGACACAACATCCGCGACTGTATGACATTTCCTTCTGTCAGGCAACAGACGTTTTCTGTTTGATTGGAAATCTTGGTTTTCACAGATGTCCATAAGAAAATGCAGAGAAAATAAAAATCTCTTTTTGCTGTTCAGCGCATTATAAAGTCTTGAGTTAGATGGCCAATCCCTTGTACCACCTCACCATAAACTTGCTATTAATATGTTTTTACAAGGACCAAATGTAAATTGTTTGTTTATTATTATTGTTACGTGTACCGTGATACAGTGAATAGCTTTTTTTTTGTGTGCTATCCAGTCAAAGAAAGGACTGTACACGAAGACCAGCAAGACCATTTACAGTGCACAGGTAAAGGATAAAGGGTACTACATTTAATGCCAAGATATAATGTTGAAGTGTGATAAAGTCCGACCAATGGTCTCCAATGAGGTAGATGTTAGGCCGGGACTGCAGACTAGCTGATGGGGGGGACCATTCAGTTGCCTGATAACAGCTGGGAAGAAACTGACCCTAAATCTGGAAGGCCCCAGAAAATGCTGCAATTTCTTCATTCGCTCCTTGGTGGCGCTTTGCAATTGAATGTGGTGACAATCCAGTGCAACAGCACACCCTGGTGGACAGGAAGACAGCACGGGTCATCGCTGTTCACGTGCTGCATCATTTCCTGCCTCTAGATTTCCCAGACTATCACCAGACTAGACTATCACCAACAAGTTCTCCTGGACCACTCATATTGAAGCAACAGCCAAGAAAGCACACCAACGCTCTTCTACTCCCGTAGAAGGCTTAGGAAGTTTGGCATGGTCCCCTACAACTCTCACCAATTTCTACAGATGCACCATGGAGAACATTTTATCAGGATGCATCACAGCTTGGTTTGGGAACAGCTCCAAACAAGACCGCAAGAAATTGCAGCGAAATTGTGGACGCAGCCCAGTCCATCACACAAACTAACCTCCCTTCTATTGACTCCATTTATTCATCATGCTCCCTCGGTAAGGCCAGCAGCATAAATAAGGACAAGTCTCACCCTGGCCATTCTCTCTTCTCCGCTCTCCCATCAGGCGAAAGGTATAGAAGTGTGAAACCACACACCTCCAGATTCTGGGACAGTTTCTTCCCATCTGTTATCAGGCAACTGAATCATCCTACCACAACCAGAGAGCAGTCCTGAACTACTATCTACCTCTTTGATGACCCTTGGACTATCCTTGATCGGACTTTGTTGGCTTTGCCTTGCACTAAATGTTATTCCTTTTTCGTGTATTTATCCACTGTAAATGGATCGATTGTAATCATGCATTGTCTTTCTGCCGACTGGTTAGCACACAACAAAAGCTTTTCACTGCTCCTCGGTACATGTGACTAGAAACTAAACTGAATCTAAAACTGAAACTGAAGCCAAGTGTCAAGTTGTGATGGACCATTGGCTGAGGGTGCAACATTTGTCCCTTGCTCCGTACGCAATAACTCAGTTCTAATGAATGGCAGAAACAGTGTGCGCCTACTCACTTCCTGGATATTAAGGGCAAGTGAAACCACTGCCACATTTGCTTTCCCTCTCTCTCCGTCCCTCCCCCATCCTAGTTCTCCGACTGGTTCTAATGTCCTCCTGATTAAATCTTACTGATTGTATGCCTCCTTGTCACCTTCCCCTCAGCTAATGATGAACCATTCTACATGTCCTTTAATCATCGTCAGCTTTGATTTGCCATTTTCACACCTCACCCTTCCATATCTCTAGACTCCCACTCCTGACTCTCAGTCTGAAGTAGGGTCTCAACCCGAGATGTCACCCATTCCTTACCTCCAGAGACACTGCCCGCCCCGCTGAGTTACTCCAGCATTTTGTGTCACCTTTGCTGGGATTGGCCAGTGAGCGAATGAGGGGCATTTCAAGCTGGGTACACGATGCCATGAAATTAAACACTAGACCACTGAGGATATGGTCATTTCTGTAATGATCATAGAATCATGTGGCATTGAAACAGGCCATTTGGCCCAACTCATCTACGCTGACAATTGGGCACTCTTCCATATTAACTTCATTGTTCAGCATTTGATCCATTGAAGTGCATGCTGAGGCATTTTAACCTCTACATCGGCGAGACCAAACTCAGGCTTGACGATCGCTTCGCTCAACACCTTCGCTCAGTCCGCCTTAACCAACCTGATCTCCCAGTGGCTCAGCACTTCAACTCCCCCTCCCACTCTCAGTCTGACCTTTCTGTCATAGGCCTCCTCCAGTGTCATAGTGAGGCCCACCACAAATTGGAGGAACAGCACCTCATATTTCGCTTGGGCAACTTACAGGCCAGTGGTATGAACATTGACTTCTCTAACTTTAGATAGCTCATCTGTCCCTCTCTTCCCCTCCCCCTTCCAAGTTCTTCCACTGTCTTCTGTCTCCAACTATATCCTTTCTTTGCCCCACCCCCCCTGACATCAGTCTGAAGAAGAGTCTCGACCTGAAACGTCACCCATTCCTTCTCTCCAGAGATGCTGCCTGACCCGCTGAGTTACTCCAGCATTTTGTGATACCTTCGAGGGATTCTAACTGCTCATCTAGACGCTTCCTAAATGCTTAAGACGCATTAACCAACCTTAACTACTCCACCAACCTTCATGTGTAGGAAGGAACTGTAGCTGTTTGGTTTAAACCGAAGATAGACACAAAATGCTGGAGTAACTCAACGAGGCAGGCAGCATCTGCCCGAAGAAGGGTCTCGATCCGAAATGTCACCCATTCCTTCTATCCAGAGATACTGCCTGTCCCGCTGAGTTACTCCAGCATTTTATGTCTATCCACCAACCTTCATCTTATCTGCAAAGTTACTGATCTTGTCCTCCCATTATTCACATCCAAGCTATAGGGAGAGGTTGGATAGTCGTCGATTGTTTTTTCTGGGACAACGGAGGGTGAGGGGAGACTCGATAGAAGTATATACATTTATGAGAGGCATAGATAGAGAGAGGACAGTCGGAACCATTTTCCCAGGGTGGAAATGTCCATCATTGGAGGGCACAGCTATAAGGTGAGAGGGGGAATGATTCATGGAGATGGGTGGGACATTTTTTTAATATAGAGTGTGATGTGGACCTGGAGCGCATTGCCGTGGGTGGTGTTGGAGGAAGATATGATAGTGGCATTTAATAGGCTTTTGGATCGGCACATGGAAATGCAGTGAATAAAGGGATCATGGATCATACTGTCTACAGGCAAATGAGATCAGTTCAGCTAGGCATCATGCTCAGCACAAACATCATGGACTGAAGGGCCCTTTCCTGTACTGTACTATGTTCTATATGTACTAAGTCATTCCTGTAGATTATAAACAATGAGGAGTGTGGCACCATTCCATGGTGAAGAAGATATAATAATAACAATAATAAACATTTATTTTTTATAGCGCTTTTCCAAATGCTCAAAGACGCTTTACAAAAACAGTCAAGACATAAAAACAAACAAACGAACTGTCCTGATGGAGAAGCGGTGAACAAATAGCGCCAGCGTCCTCTCACGTCAGGGTCCGGCAGGAGACAATAAAGAACACAAGACACACAATTACAATTTTTAACACAAACAGCCATCACAGTGATTGCTCCAGGCACACCCTCACTGTGATGGAAGGCAAAGAAAAGTCTTATCTCCTCCTCATTCTTCTCCCGTGGTGCCACGAGGCGATCGAGGCTCCCAACTCTTGAAGCCCCCACCGGGCGATGGAAAGTCCCAGGGCCGAGCCGAGCAGGCCGATGAAGGTCCTGAGCACCCACCGGGCGATGGAAAGTGCCGCGGCCAGGCCACGCAGGGCGATGAAGGTCCCGCGAGCGGGTCGATCAAACCTCGCGCTTCGGGGCGGTCGAAGCTACTACGGCTGGAGCTCCCGAAAGCCGGTCGCCAGCCAGGGACCTGCGAACTCTCGATGTTGCGGTCTGCAGGGCCCACGGCCGAAGCCTCCGAGATGGTAAGTCCAGGCCCTGCGACCGGAGTCTTCAAGGTCGATCCCAGCTGGAGGCCGCCGACTCCACGGTGTTAGGCCGTAGCGCGAACGGAGATACCACACGGTGAAGGTCGCATCTCCGTTGAGGAGGAGATTAGAAAAAAAGGTTTCCCCCACACCCCCACCACCCCCCCACATATATACAGAGTTAAAAATAAATCAAAAAATACATGGGTGGGGGAAGATATGGGTGGTGTGGGCAAGTTGGGCCAAAGGGCCTGTCTCCACACAGTATCACTATGACTATGACTCTATACAGAAGCATGTAAACTGCACCACACAGGTTCAGGAGCAGGTTCTTCCCTACAGCCGTTAGGCTATGAAACACTACAACCTCCAAATAATCTCCGAACGATATAGACTTGCGGACATTATTTTTGTCTTTGCACTACGATTGTCTATTTATTTGTCTGTTTGTTTTATTATTATATATATTATTTTTTTTTTGGTTGATTATTTTGGTTTTTACAGAGTACTATGTGTAACTGTCGGTTGTGCTGCTGCCAGGAAGCATTTCATTGTGCCCTTTCGGTACATATGACAATAAAGCACTCTTGACTCTCGGACTGTTCCCTGGCCTAGAACAAAGGTCCAGGTGGGCCACGTGGCCAGAATGAAGGTGCTGGTGGACCATGGCCTGCAGCGGGAAGCCTTCTGGCCAGCCCCTGCTCATCCCACGAGGGCCGTGGAACCGGAGGGGAGGTTGGAGGGAGATGGAGACCAGCTGCATGATGCGGACTGGTTGGACTTTGACAATGGCGCTAACGCTTGGCCACCCTTCCGTGCGGTCTCAGTGGAGTACTTCTGTACACTTTGTACTAATCGGGGATTGTGCTTAGATACTTTACTGAACGGTGTACAGTAAGAAAAATAACTTCAATGCATGTCTATGCGTGCGATAATAAAGAACCATTGATGTGTCCCAGTTCTAGATTCCTGTGTCGGGCGAAACACCCTCCCAATATCTGACCTGTTGCACATCCTCAGAATCTTCCATGTTTGTACAACTCCATTGATTATAGGCCAAAACTTCTACGCGGGGCAACCTTTTCATCCCTAGAGTCAACCGAGTGAACCTTCCCGCAAGTTTAGTTTAGTTTAGTTTGGAGATACGGTGTGGAAACAGGCCCTTCGGCTCACCGGGTTCGTGCCACCCGGTGATCCCTGCACATTAACACTATT
Organism: Rhinoraja longicauda; assembly: GCF_053455715.1. Lineage (NCBI taxonomy): Eukaryota > Metazoa > Chordata > Chondrichthyes > Rajiformes > Arhynchobatidae > Rhinoraja > Rhinoraja longicauda. Next base: position 101,519,676 of record NC_135954.1, read on the forward strand.
CTACACACACTAGGGACAATTTACAATTTTATGAAAGTCAATTAACCTGCAAACCTGTCAAATGAGATGATATTTAACCTGATACTGGTGCACAGTTTAGTTTAGTTTAGTTTAGTTTAGTTTAGTTGAGTTTAGTTTAGTTTAGTTTGATTTAGGTTAGTTTAGAGATACAGTGTGGCAATAGGCCATTTGGCCCACCGAGTCCGCACCAACCAGTGATCCCCGTACACTAGCACTATCCTGCACACCAGGGACAATTTACAATCTTTACCGAAGCCAATTAACCCGCAAACCTGTACATCTTTGGAATGTAGGAGGAAACCGGAGCACCCGGAGAAAACCCACGTCGTCACGGGGAGAACATACAAACTCCGTACAGACAGCACCCGTAGTCGGGATCAAACCTGGGACTCGGGTGCTGTAATTCTACCAGCTGCGCCACCGTGCCGCGCCTGAGTTCTTAGGAAGATGATATCACCTCAGGGTGCCACATTAGAGGCAATGGTGCCTGGTATAACAATAGTTTTTTTTAATGAACATTAGCAAATGCAACGCTAATGAATGTATGTATAGCCGCTGAGGATGTCGGAAGAATTTTGCACAGTTCTTGTTTTGTATGTTTTTTTTACTCTGAATAAAGTTTATTTTTGGAAATTAAAGAAAAAAGTTCTAATCATCTTGGGCCACCCAAGCCTGAGGTCAAGTGGCAGTAGTGTGGTGAGGCCTCAGCGTCGAACAGGCCTCACTTGTCACATGGCCTAGGCACCGTCCACTGAAACACCCTCGTGGTCTTCATCAGAAGCTCCATCTCCAGCCAAAGTCTACTACTTGAGAAAAAAATATTAAAATTGTGGAAATAAGTAAGTGAATAAAATAAAAGTAACACTGAACTAAACTAAACAACGACACCAGTAATAACAAGGAACTGCTAACAAAATGTGTAGGAAGGAAATGCAGATGCTGGTTTACACCAAAGTTAAACACAAAATGCTGGAGTAACTCAATGGGTCAGGCAGCATATCATATCATATATATACAGCCGGAAACAGGTCTTTTCGGCCCTCCAAGTCCGTGCCGCCCAGCGATCCCCGTACATTAACACTATCCTACACCCACTAGGGACAATTTTTACATTTACCCAGCCAATTAACCTACATACCTGTACGTCTTTGGAGTGTGGGAGGAAACTGAAGATCTCGGAGAAAACCCACGCAGGTCACGGGGAGAACGTACAAACTCCTTACAGTGCAGCACCTGTAGTCAGGATCGAACCTGAGTCTCCGGCGCTGCATTCGCTGTAAAGCAGCAACTCTACTGCTGCGCTACCGTGCCGCCCAGCATCTCTGGAGAAAAGGAATGGGTGACATTTCTGGTCAGAACCCTTGTTTGGCTGTTTTTTTACCAAAGTTTGACACAAAAAGCCGAAGAAAAGTCTGAAGAATGGTCACCTATCCGAAACATCATCTGTCCGTATTGTCCAGAGATGCCACCTGACGCGCTGAGTTACTCCAGCATTTTGTGACTATCTTAAACAACGATACCAGTTCTGACCAGGAGATAAATCGCTGCAAACTCCTGCCTCATGTATCTTGTCCAAAAGAAACTTAGGGGCGATAATTTCACAGTGCATAAAATAATGGAAGGTGGAGAAGGGAAATAAAGGTGAATACAAACTAAATTAGCGACTGAAAGAGACGTGGAGAGTTGGTTGAGAGAAAGAAAAATGAGACAGAGGATAAAAGTAAAAAAAGACTTAATCTACACAAGAAAAGAGGAGGACATTAAAACCTGTTGTGTTTGAGAATTTTTGCCTTGGCCCTTGGGGTTGTGATTGAATGGCAGGATATCCTCGTGTCATTGAGCATTCAACTGACGTGGCCACAAACGGTGGAACTGTTTTCATGGAAGTAATGGACTTGCTAAATGATAAGAGATAAGGATCCGCCTATTTCACCTTACAGAAGCCGAGTGGTTGTGCGCTGCACAACAAAGCCAGCTTTCAGCAGGAATGACAAGACCTGGCACAGAAACGCCGTAAGGACACAGTAAACCCGTTTTTTAAAAAAACCTCAAGGAATGATTTTCCAGCTGCAAGGAGGGCCTATTCCAGTTGCAATTTACCTCTCCAAGGTTGAGTAGCATGTACGGAGCATCGATCACGTCATTAACCTGGCCCTCACAGCATGAATTACCGGCCCTAAATGGCTGGGGCGAGATTGATTCACGGTGATGGTGTAAGTCCTGCGATCTCGTGGCATGTAATTTACTGCCACGGGGAGGTTCAGGGTGAGGTTGTGCTTCATTCTACTTTGTCAACTCTTACAGGGAAACAGCGTAAACCCAGGAGGGAATGGTGCATATTACCGGATTCAGGGCATTTTCCCCCGTTTGATTACAGATGGCTGGAGGGGCTGCAAACTAATAATGCCTGCTTTCCAACAATTCCGGGTCAATATAACTACCAAGCTCACATGACCCGCCGTTCTTGAAACCCATTCTTTTTTTATCTCCTCTGTTTTATTTTTGTACTGGCCACTAACCAAGTGGAAATTATACATGTATCAACCGGGCTGCACCAGATTTAGTTCCTCCAAGCACAGACTCTCTGTAACACGGTGCTTGAGCAGTCCCATTGCAGCTGCATCATGTGTTGCTCAGATCTATTCTCAGGGCTCCGATGCAAATTGGAGCGTGGATTTTGTGAAGACAGCTATTATGCTGGTGCATCATTCTGTCAGCCCAGGGGATAATGCTCGTGTAGGCAGGTAAGTAAGAATGATGGCACCGCCAGCATCACTCCAGCATGCCACCTGTGACTCCATTATGGTCACCGCATTGCACCATTAACCCTGCTTTAGGAAGGCTTCAGTTAAAGCAACACGCAGTCAGAAGTAAGGAAAGAGAAAAAAAAAAACAGCGAAGGGCTCCTGGAATAAGGACTTGGTCTCTGCCCCCCTAACCCCTCTCCCCCCCCCCCCTCCTCCCCAACCAGGAGAAGATAGTCTCTTTCTTCTGCAAAAGCAACTAATCCCGCTCTTGTTGAATGCACAGACCTCTACCAATGTAACAAAAGGAAAATAGAGCAAATTCCAGAAATGAGAAACGAGAAGAAATTAAAAACGCTGGAAATACTCACCAGGTCAGGCATGATCTGAGGAGAGACGTTGAGTTAACATCTCCGGCCAATGTCCTTTTAATAGATCTCTGTGTGGGTCGAATATCTGATTCCAGGGGAGATCGAGGTGATTTCTGTCCTGTTAACAGTGAAGTTTACACACGTTCATTCGTTCTCGGAGCAGAATTAGGCCATTCGGCCCAGAAAGTCTACTCCGCCATTCACTCATGGCTGACTATCTATCCCTCTCAACCCTATTCTCGTGCCTTCTCCCCATAATTCCTGACACCCGCACTAATCAAGAATCAACAACAATAATCTCCGCCTTAAATATATCAATTGACTTGGCCTCCACAGCCATCTGTGGAGAAATGACTTCCACAGATTCACCACCCTCTGACTCAAGTAAGTCCTCCTCATCTCCTTTCGAAAGGTATGTCCTTTCATTCTGAGGCTGTGGCCTCTGGTCCTAGATTCTCCCTCTAGTGGAAACATCCTCTCCACGTCCACTCTATCCAGGCCTAACAGTTTGCCAGAGAAATATAGAAACAGAACAGAAAAGCACAGATAGGCCATTCAGCCCCTCGTGCCTGTGCTATCACTCTATATGATCATGGCTGATCATCCAAATTCAGTGTCATGCATAGAATTTTATTACAGAAATGTTCATTTCTCCCTCAGATCCCTTTAAATCCCTAAGAAAACATCTAACTCCTTATCGAATATATTAATGATTTGCTTTCAACTGCTTACAGTGCTGGAGAACTCCACAGGTTCATCTCTCACTGAGAGAACTTTATCCCCACCCCTGTCCTCAATGGCTTTACCCTTCTCCTTCACCTGTGGTCCCTGGTCACTGGAAACATCTTTCCTGCATCCAACCTGTCCATCCAATATAAATTGTGTAGCTTTCTTTGAGGTCCCTTCTCAGTCTTATAAACTCTTGTGAATATTTGGCCTAATCGTGCTTCATTCAACTGTTCTGCCATCTCAGGGACCAGTTCACAGGAAGTTCCTAACTCAGATAAGGAGGCCAAAACTCCGCACAACACTCAAGGTGCTTTGTCATGTCGGCCTGCTGTGGTCACAGAGCGAATCTCAACTTAGTTTAATTTAATTTAGAGATACAGCACAGAAACAGGCCCTTAAGCCCACCGAGTCCGCACCGACAAACGATCCCCATACTCTAACACGAGCTTACACACGAGGGACACTTTGCAATCTTTACCAAAGCCAATTTTAACCTACAAACCTGTACATCTTTGGAGTGTAGGAGAAAATCAGAGCACCCGGAGAAAACCCACACGGTCACGGGAAGGGCGTACAAACTCCACACATACCGCACCGATCATCAGATCGAACCCAGGTCTCGGGCGCAGCAACTCTACCGCTGCGCCACCATGCCACACAAATTGTAATATTTTATTGCAATCCAGAGACAAGATCACACCAGGCTTCATCCCAGTCTCTGTGCCACAGATTCACATCATGAAGTCCAAGACAAAAAATAATTCCACAATGCCAAAGAATGACTTTCATTCAACTAACAGCTTCATAACCTTCCAAAGCACGTTGCAGCCACATACCAGTGTAGCACTTTTGCACTTTAGCCAATCGTGTAATGTAGGAAGTGAAGTAGCCAATTTCTGCACAGCAAGATCACACAGGTAGCAGTGATAATGACCAAGTGATCATTTTTTAGTTTAGTTTAGTGGTACAGTGGAATGCTTTTTGTTGCATGCTAACCAGTCAGCAGAGAGACTATGCTGAAGAAGGCTCTGGAAACTTATATGCTGAACATTTCCTGATCTCAAATGTGGTCTTTAATAGCTGGCAAAGCCCTCCAAATCCGAAACGTGTGTTTCTTCCAATAGAGATATTTTGCCCCTTCTTCATGAAACTGGTGTCTTATTCTGCAGAGACTACTACCTTTGACTGATACCCCATTGAGAATGGCCTTGTTCTCTGGTTCCTTGATCATACAGTTGCTCATCTTCTTATCCATTGATGGCACCAAGAAGTAGTACTGTAACGTGAGTGAAACACCATTTGTATCTGACTTTCAACGATGGCCTGCAAATTAAGTTTAAAATCAACATTTTCTAAAAAGGAAAATTCAAAATCCAGGACGTGGAAATTCTGTTTTAAAAAGTCTTTAGCTTCACTTGCTAACAACGGGGTGCACCGCAAAATATAACTGCGTTGCATCTTTAACCCAAAATGATATGACACTGGGATGAACTATAATCCATTTCTGCTATGCTAATTTTCTTCCACAATACGATGCTAATTCTCATTGGTAAAGGCTGAGGCAAATAAATCATCGTAAAAAGGCATACTGTTTCAAAGTGCCTGCATCACTGTTGTTCTTCCCTTGAATCAACATGCATCATTTGTCAAAAGGATGAGGGAATATCTTCCATTTTCGGTGTAATAATCTCCATCTCTCCACAGACACTCCACTGAAAATGACTGAGTGTGTTTGCGGGACATTTGTTTTGTTTCATTCCATTCCCATCCACGAAAATAAAACAAATGATCCTGCTCTCCTCAAGGCCGTACCACGGTGCATCTTAGCAGTAATGAGCAAAAGAAAAATAAACCCTCCTGATTGTGAAGAGCTAACACCCTTCATGCTTAGTGACAGAAATGCCATTAAAATTATATGCTTTGTCTAAGGAACAGTCAGTACATTGCAAGTCAATAGCTAGCAATTATTTATTCCACAAAGTGAAAATAATTCAGCTTCCTTAAATAACATTGTCTATTGTTTAAATCTTAAACTCCTAGGGAGCAAACACCTTTGTTTTACCAAGGTTTTAATTTTGAAACATGTGCGCAGACCATTTTGCCCAGAGTCGGTGCATGTTCTCAGTTTTTTTGTGCAGAAGTCCAGCGATACTTTAGCTGATCACTGCTAAAATAATAGAAACGAGAAACTGTTTAATTTTCTCATCAAATGTCAGTATTTTTTTTTAAAAAACCCACAAAATGCGATATTCAAAATCAACAACATCAGTCGATGAATTCTGATAAGAAATCACTGAACTGTTAATAAATTTGTAAACCGGAATGAAATTTGCAGCACAGCCAAATCAAACGAAAAGGGTCAAGGGGTTTTCAGAGTATTTAGCATGAGCAGCGTATTATTTAGTATCCTTTGATGAATGCATTGGGAGATTATATGCTGCTTTTAAATCTTGGTTCTGAACACCAGCATTCTAGCATTTGTTAGAATGAATTCATCGTCTGTAGTTTCCTTTATTTATTTAGTAGATACTGGTAGCATAGGTGATGAGAGCAGGTATTGAGGGGGTTTGTTCTGGGACGCCAGAACTAAACGTTGAGCCTTTCCGAGATGTCATGGGTCTAATCAACGAAACACCAGTGCAAGGATGTGCCCACTTGATAACCCCAATGATAAACTTGCATCGACACAATCAGTTTTAGAAAATGCGTTCGTTATAGACAATAGACAATAGACAATAGGTGCAGGAGTAGGCCATTCAGCCCTTCGAGCCAGCAGCGCCATTCAATGCGATCATGGCTGATCACTCTCAATCAGTACCCCGTTCCTGCCTTCTCCCCATACCCCCTCACTCCGCTATCCTTAAGAGCTCTATCCAGCTCTCTCTTGAAAGCATCCAACGAACTGGCCTCCACTGCCTTCTGAGGCAGAGAATTCCACACCTTCACCACGCAGGTAGCTGTTTATTGCATATGGAGTTAGTTATTGTCCTCAGAAACATAGAAACATAGAAAATAGGTGCAGGTAGGGGCCATTTGGCCCTTCGAGCCAGCACCGCCATTCATTGTGATCATGGCCGATCATCTACAATCAGTAACCTGTGCTTCCCTTCTGCCCATATCCCTTGATTCCACTAGCCCCTAGAGCTCGATCTAACTCTCGTTTAAATTCATCCAGTGAATTGGCCTCCACTGCCTTCTGTGGGAGAGAATCCCACAAATTCACAACTCTCTGGGTGAAAAAGTTTCTTCTCACCTCAGTTTTAAATGGCCTCCCCTTTATTCTTAAACTGTGTCTCCTGGTTCTGGACTCGCCCAACATTGGGAACATTTTTCCTGCATCTAGCTTGTCTAGCCCTTTTATACTTTTATACGTCTCTATAAGATCCCCTCTCATCCTTCTAAACTCTAGTGAATACTTGGCATTAGTTTGTATAATCAGTTTAGATAGTACTTTGGCTTTGGGCTTGGTTTTCTTGGTTGAGTGCTTTTACGGTTGAGCGTTGAGTACTTGTGTTATAACACAAGTACTTTGTGTTTTAATTGTAACCTTTCCTTCATTGGACGATAAAAGGGAAAATGTCTGAGGTGTGTGACCACTCCAGTGTGCTATTGGTCCAAAGGCACACTGCATCTGCGTTATTGTTGATCGATTGCTTGAAAGATACAGTATGGAAATAGGCTCTTCTGCCTACTGAGTCCACGCCGACCATCCATCACTCGTTCACACTAGTTCCATGTTATCACACTTTCTCATCCACTCACTCCACACCAGGGCAATCAACCTACAAACCTGCACGTCTTTAGACAATAGACAATAGACAATAGGTGCAGGAGGAGGCCGTTCGGCCCTTCGAGCCAGCACCGCCATTCAATGTGATCATGGCTGATCATTCTCAATCAGTACCCCGTTCCTGCCTTCTCCCCATACCCCCTGACTCCGCTATCCTTAAGAGCTCTATCTAGCTCTCTCTTGAATGCATTCAGAGACTTGGCCTCCACTGCCTTCTGAGGCAGAGAATTCCACATATTCACAACTCTCTGACCGAAAAAGTTTTTCCTCATCTCCGTTCTAAATGGCCTACCCCTTATTCTCAAACTGTGGCCCCTTTGGGATGTGGGGGGAAAATTGGAGCACCCAGAAGAAACCAACATGGTCACAGGGAGAAGGTGCAAACTCCACGCAGACAGCACCCAAGATCAGGATCGAACTTGGGATCTCTGGCGCCGTGAGGCAGCGGTTCTACCAGCTGCGCCACTGTGCTGCCGTTAATGGCTGGCAGAAACACAATGGACTTAGGTTCAAGAAGGGTCTTGACCCGAAACATCACAGACTCCTTTTCTCCAAGGCAGTGGAGGCCAATTCTCTGAATGCATTCAAGAGAGAGCTAGATAGAGCTCTTAAGTTTAGCAGAGTCAGGGGGTATGGGGAGAAGGCAGGAACGGGGTACTGATTGAGAATGATCAGCCATGATCACATTGAATGGCGATGCTGGCTCAAAGGGCCGAATGGCCTCCTCCTGCACCTATTGTCTATTGTCCAGAGATGCTGCCTGATCCGCCGAGTTACTCCAACTGTTTGTGTCCATCGCTTGTTCATTCCCCACTTGACTGTTGAAATGATGAGTTATCCACACTTCTCCGTCTGCACCTTCCCTCATCCACTACTGTCACTGAAACTTCTCATTTGTTCTCACCAATACTCCCATTAGCAAGTCCTAACAGCTTCCCCCTTGCTATCATATTTCCATTCATCTATTCCATTGATTGGCACATTCTTCAAGCCAAAGTCGCCACATAAATATAAGCTTGTTGTCAATGCTTATCCTGAAGAATTGCAGAACAGCAGCACTTATGATTAGAATTTGCTGTGTCTGCCAATGGTGAAGAATATTCGGACGATGAATCCTGCACAGCATTAATCATCCAGAAGTACAAGCAGAAAAAGCTGGAGGACTCAGCAGGCCCAGCGAGTGCCTTGCCATTTGTTTTTATTTCAGAGTTCCTGCATCTGCAGATGGCTTTCTTAGCTTTTAAGTTTATTGCTCTTTGTTCTGATCAAGGACCGTTGGGAGGCTGAAGCAGTTGATGGCTTGTTTCCCCTTGCCCCACAGGTAGAATAGAGCCATAGAGAGAAACAGAAGATAGACACAAAAAGCTGGAGTAACTCAGTGGGACAGACAGCATCTCCAGCGAGAAGGAATGGGTGACGTTTCATGTCGAGACCCTTAGTTTCTTCCTACACATAGAGTGATACAGTGTGGAAACTGGTCCTTCGGCCCAACTTGCCCTCACCAGCCAAGTTGGTTTGGTTCTGAGGTTAGGGATCAGATACATTTCTCATCTGGGTCCACAGGTTTACCCCAGGAAGGACATAGAGTGCTGCAGTAAGTCAGCAAGTCAGTGCCTTTAGGAAGGAGATGAGGAGGAATGTCTTTAGTCAGAGGGCATCTACAACACACGATGTCTCAGAAAAGCCACCAGCATTAACAAAGACTCTTCACACCCCTGCAACAGTCTGTTCGAACTTCTACCATCGGGCAGACGATACAAGGCCTTCTACGCCCGCAACTCCAGACTCAGGAACAGCTTCATCCCCAGGGCCATAGCTGCCATGAACCGGCCCTGCTGAGCCGGATGGTCACATCGCACAGTGAACCGGCACAGATCTACTTGCACTTTATTCTGTTTTAAAACTGTTACAATTTGTTTCATTGGGTTGTTTAAATGAATACTGACTAGCTAATTAATTTATTGCATCGTATGGAAGGCACATTCCCAATCTCGCTGTACCCCTGTACAATGACAATACAGATATATTGTATTGTATTGTATTGTATTGAATCTGTGGAATTCATTGCCAAGTCAATGGATATCAATAAGGCAGAGATAGATATATTCTTGATTAGTATGGGTGTTATGGGGAGAAGGCAGGAGAATGAGGTTGAGAGGAAGAGATAAATCAGCCATGATTGAAAGACGGAGTAGACGATGAGCCGAATGGCCTAATTCTGCTCTTATCACTTATGACCTTATGAAGGCAACATGTTTAGAGAACATGGACAGGTGAAGTTTCCAGTCAAGACCCTTCTTCAGACTGACTGTAGGGGGGATTTGGGGGGCAGGGGGGTAATGGGGAGGGGGAAGAAAGCTGGGAGAGAGGAGGGGCAGGACAAAGCAAGGCAGCTGATCGGGAAGCACAGATGGTGGGGTAAGGGGTGGCGGGGGGTTTGAAGGGCAGATGGTTGGAACAAAGGTTGGAGATATTAAAACAGAAAGTGTGAGATGAAAGAATTGAAGGGTGGGCGGCCAAATGAAGCACTGTTTAGACCATCGTGACAAAAAGCACAGCACAGAAACAAGTCGGACCAAAATGTCGGTGCCGAACATAATGCCAACAAGCATTAATCTGCTCTGCCTGCATGCGATCCATATCCCTCCATTTCCTTCCTATCCGTGAGCCTGTCTAAAAGCCTCTTCGACCTCACTATCCAGTCTGCCTTCATGACCGCTCCTGGCAGCGCGTTCCTGGCACCCACCTTCCCCTGTGTAACAAACTTGCCCTGCACGTCTTCTTTAAACTTCATCATGAAGTTAAACCCTCTTGTTTTCAACATTTGCACCCTGGGCAAAGTGTTCTGACTGCCTCCCCTCTCGATGCCTCTAAAGACTGGAGCGACTCGGCTTGTATACACTGGAATTTAGAAGGATGAGAGGAGATCTTATCGAAACGTATAAGATTATTAAGGGGTTGGACACGTTAGAGGCAGGAAACATGTTCCCAATGTTGGGGGAGTCCAGAACAAGGGGCCACAGTTTAAGAAGAAGGGGTAGGCCATTTAGAACTGAGGTGAGGAAAAACTTTTTCACTCAGAGAGTTGTGAATCTGTGAAATTCTCTGCCTCAGAAGGCAGTGGAGGCCAATTCTCTGAATGCATTCAAGAGAGAGCTAGATAGAGCTCTTAAGGATAGCAGAGTCAGGGGGTATGGGGAGAAGGCAGGAACGGGGTACTGATTGAGAATGATCAGCCATGATCACATTGAATGGTGGTGCTGGCTCGTAGGGCCGAATGGCCTCCTCCTGCACCTATTGTCTATTATCTATTGCCTCCCCAAATTTTATATGCTTCTATCAGGTCTCCCCTCAACTTCCGGCATTCTAGGGAGAACAATTCATGCTTGTCCAACCTCTCCTTCTGACTAATAGCCCATGATCAAAGTTTCCCACCAGACAATAAGAGAGAGCAAGAGAATCTCAACTCTCCAGGTTATTCAAAGTTATTTGGAGCGATTTTCTCCTCAGTGAGTGGCAATATGTAAATCGAACCCTGACCGTATCATTCATTTCCACCCTGCAAAAGCAATGAATAAATTTCAATATTGACAGGAGAGTTTAGTTTCGACGCCGCTCCCTTAATTTTGCTGCTTCAAGACCCTTACAAATCACTTCCAAGGCGCACCGTTTGTGTTTCATGCCCAACATTAGGCAGCAAGCGTCCATCCCATGGACAGTGCACACAAGAATAGCAGTCATAGTACTGAGACTGGGTGGAGAGAGCGTTGATTCACATAAGGCAAGGTAAGATTGTGCCTTTGGTCACTCATGCAGAGTGAGTTGTCCACTCTCGGTGACTGCACCAGAGTCAGGAGTCAGATCAAAGCAGGCAACCGATGCCCAATACACATATCGTGCTTCCAACCAAGGCTCATTGGCTTCTTGTGTAGGAAGGTGGCACGGTGGTGTAAAGGTAAAGCTACTACCTTACAGCGTCAGAGACCCGGGTTCGATCCTGACTAAGGGTGCTGTCTGTACGGAATTTGTACGTTCTCCCCGTGATCTCCGAGATCTTCGGTTTCCTTCCACACTCCAAAGACGTACAGGTTTGAAGGTTAATTGGCTTGGTATAAATGCAAAAAAAAATTGCCCCCAGTGTGTGTTGGGTAATGTGAATGAAAGGGGACCGTTGGTCGGTGCAGACGGTGGGACCAAGGGCCTGCCTCCGCGCTGTATCTCTAAACTAAACCAAAAAAACTCAGGAACAGCAGTTGCTGGTCTTTATCAAAGATGGACACAAAATGCTGGAGTCATTCCCTCCCCAGGTACTTAGATAGTTTGAGGGTCTCCAATGAGGTAGATGGTAGGTCAGGACCACTCTCATGTTGGTGATAGGATGGTTCAGTTGCCTGATAACAGCTGGGAAGAAACTGTCCCAAAATCTGTAGGTGTGCATTTTCACACTTCTGAACTTCTTGCCACAAGCTTTGCAATCCCTTCTCTGTATTCTCACCATCTGACCTATCTAATTTCATAGTCTTTGTTCATTTTCTCCCTCTCCGTCTAAGTCCTATGAACCCATTGATGCTGTGCCACCTCACTGTACTAGTACATATGACCATAAACTACCTAGCTGAATGGTGTTTACAATGTATGCCATTACAATCCCAGCCTCACCCTGTCATAGATGTTCCTTTGTCCTCGCCACCATCATCCGCCTACCCCCAAACTTTAAACTGACGTATTCTCTCTTTCCCACTTCTGAAGATTCCCACTGTCCCTACCTACTATCTCGCGAAACCACAGCCAAGGGAACGGGCTTGGCAGAATCAGTGGGGAAAGAAGACCCTGTTGAGCTTGACTCTAGTCTGGCACTGTGAAGAGACATGAGAGGAGTGGAATAAGTGGGGCGCCCTCTGGGTCTGCCGGTGAAATACCACCACTCGGATCGTTTTTTCACTTACCCGGTGAGGCGAGCCCCGAGGGGCTCTTGCTTCTGGTCAGACCTGAAAGGTCCCGGGCACGACCCGCTCCGGAGACAGTGGCAGGCTGGGGCGGTAGGTACACCTGTCACACCGTAACGCAGGTGTCCTAAGGCAAGCTCAGGGAGGACAGAAACATCCCTTGGAGCAGAAGGGCAAAAGCTCGCTTGATCTTGATTTTCAGAATGAATAGGGACCGTGAATGCGGGGAAATATTAAAAATCACATTTTTATACAATAAATAAATAAATAAATAAACATTTAAAAAAAAGAAAACGCATGCCTCCAGATTCAGCGACAGTTTCTTCCCAGCTGTTATCAGGCAACTGAACCATCCTATCACCAGCTAGAGAGTGGTCCTGATGTACCATCTACCTCTTCGGGGACCCTCGGACTATATTTAATCGCACTTCAATGAACGTTATCTTGCACTATACATTATTCCCTTTATCCTGCAGCTGTACACTGTGGATGACTCAATTGTAAACATGCATTGTCTTTCTGCTGACTGGTTAAATAAAAGCTGCAACAAAGAAGCTTTTCCCTGTACCTCGGTACACGTGACAATATTCTGATTGAAGTAACTAACTAAAGGTCTTCAATTTTAAATGTTAATACCTCTCTCTCTTTCCACAGATGCTGCTTAACCTTCTGAGTGTTTCCAACATTTTCTGTTTTTATCATATCAATATTTTAAGGTAAGAGGAGGCAGGATCTGCTTTTTCTTTCTGAAGTAGTTCCTACAATTGAGGATAATTTGCTGCCTCCATAGATCTCTGGGCTCCAAAAAACACATCTTTTGGGTCTTGCAGTCTACTGTGAGCTTGTTTTCTTCCCAGGGCTGAGATGTTTTATAAAGATATATTGTCTTGTTGAAATCTTAAAAGCACAAAGCAATTTGTTTCTTTATTTTACATGCAAATGTTACTAGTTTTTGGCCATCATTGCCCCAGACTTTCATTGTACCAGTTTTATGTCCTAAATTCATTTTCCTGGAAACACATGTATTCATATCTTCACTCACGAAGCATTCTTCAATAGAATGTCCACATAAAAGCATTTTAAATGTTTAAGAGGCTTTTAGATGGGCACATGGATATGCTGTGGATGGAGGGAAGTGGACCATGTACAGGCAGCTGAGATGAGTTTTTCATGGCATCCTGTTCAGCACAGACACCGTGGGCTGAATGGCCTGTTCCTGGGCTGTACTTTACCATGTTCTGTATCCTATGTACTCCTTCAAAACTGCATCTGCAAATATAAAATGAACCCCCAATTACCTACACTGCATCTAATATCATATTATATATTAAAAAAAGATCAGGAAAAATACTCTCCAAAATTCTCTCTGTTCATGCAAGAAACCCAATCACAGAGGTAAAAAGAGTGCCTCTGTGGTGACTGTTGTACTTCGTGATCCGGTATCTGTTGTACCTTTGTTATGAGTCTGGACAGACCACAAGTACACGTGTTTAAAAAGGTTATTATGCTGGAGCTTAAATCCAGGCTGTTTATTCCACGACCACCTGGAACCAGAGTGGCCACCTAATCACCTCATTCTCTTATATAGACGTTACTACACAGGCAAACACAGTAGTCCTTGTGATACAACAAAGTAGTCCCTGCAAAATCACAACAGTGATCCACTTGTTCAATTCAATGTGTAGGAAGGAACTGCAGATGCTGGTTTACACTGAAGATAGACACAAAAAGCTGGAGTAACTCAGCGGGGCAGGCAGTATCTTCGCAGAGAAGGAATAAGTGATGTTTGGTGTTGAAGCCTTTCTTCAGTCTCGACCCGAAACGTCACCTATTCTTTTTCTCCAGAGATGCTGCCTGACCCGCTGGGTTACTCCAACATTTTATGTCCTTGTTCAATTCAATTGTCAGTCTGGAACAAATGACGAAGACAAAGTAAGTCGGCAAAGTCTTTGCAGATTTCCCACACATGAGCAAGGGGGCGAAAGGATGATTTTGTTTCTTTCTCGAGCTGGGCATTGGGCTTCCAAATATATCGAGGAGGACAGTGTCAATGTTTCCTTTCTTCATGACCAAGGTGAAGCAAAGTAACCGCAGAATGACTGGGCTGTAACTCAGGCTCCCCAGAGGGGGAAAGCTTTGCCCCCTGAAGCTAAATCTGGTCGGATGTAAATCAAGGCAGCATTTTAAATGTCATTTGTACCCGTCGGAGGGCTTTCCTTGTGAAAAATGTAAAGACACCTTCCGATTGTCACTTTCCTGTTTGGCATGTGTTGCAGACAGGCAAACACTATTAAACTTCAAGTCAGGAGCTTCAGGTTTGTACTGACTGCCATGAGGTTTATTTCTGTATGAAGATGGAAATACTCACTTTCACTGAGAGCTCACGGTTTACTATTGTCCTTTTACAGTTGTTGTACTTCAGTAAATCAAAGTGCCTTCGAGAAATGAATACTGCAACTCATTCTTTGCGAACAACCACTGAGGATATTAAGTATATTATGATCAAATGTATTGTCCTGGAGTTAATAATTCTCATCTTGCTTTTGCATTTCCTGGAATTGAGATTCATCCCAATTGTTGATTGCTTGTATAAAACCCAAGGTTTTAGAGCAGAGGTTGGAAACACCTCATTGATAATTTTCATGGCTTTCTCAATGGATAGAATGATCGTAGCATCCTAGCGTGACAGGGTATCGGAGGCCATTCATCCCACAATGCCTGTTCTAGCTCTTTGAAAGAACCATTCTGTTAGTCCCGCTCTTTCCCCAAAGCCTGACAAATGGTTTTCCTTTGAACACATATCATTTTGAAATTAAATTTACTGCCCAATCTGCTTCCATCATATTTTTAGGCAGCATATTCCAGATCACAAAAAAACTTGCTGCACAAAACAGAAATACTTATCCCACATTGACGTAAGTTTTCAACCTGTAACTGTAGGGCAGCACGGTGGCACACCAGGAGAGTTGCTGCCTTACAGCACTAACAGCTTCAGAGTCCCGGGTTCAACCTTGACTACATGTGCTTGTCTGTACAGAGTTTGTACATTCTCCCCTTAACCCCGTGGTTTCCTCCGAGAACTTCGGTTTCCTCCCACACTCCAAAGACGTACGAGTTTGTAGGTTAATTGGCTTGGTATAAATGTAAAAATTGTCCCTCGTGCAAGATAGTGTTAATGTGTGGGGATTACTGGTCGGTGCGGACTCGGTTGGCCGAAGGGCCTGTTTCCGCGCTGTATCTCTAAACTAAACAAAAGAAAACCTTTTACCATTGACCCTCCAGTCAATGGTAGCAGTTTACCTGCTTTAATAGCTATATTAAAGCCTTTCATAATTTCGATCAGCGTTTATATAATTGTTCACTACTTTATATATTCGCTGGTGCGCAAATAACCTATATTTCCTTCCATTATTGAAGGAGTCTTTTTTGGTCCATTGAATCTGTGCTGAATCACAGAGCAATCTCAGTCATGACCTGATTTTCTCTGCAACCCATTCTCCTCCATATTCTATCTTGGCTGAGTAATACAAATACCCTGTATGCCTTTCCAACCAGTTTATTGTCTGTCCTCGCTAATTTGGGATTGGCGGAGAATTTCAAAGTCCCTTCGTTTCTCCGCGCCTCCATGAAATACCCTTGGCAAGTCAAATTGCGGAGAACTTCCAGAGATGAATCTCTTGAAATTCTCCTCAATTTGACTTGCCAAGAGTATTTCATGGTGGCGCAGAGAAACAAAGGGATGTTGAAATTCTTAAAGAGTATTTCAGGAAGAAGAGGGAATGAGTGGGTCATCTTGGTGATCATAGGATGGTTCCATTGCCTGATAACAGCTGGGAAGAAACTGTCCCAGGATCTGGAGGTGTGTGGTTTCACATTATAGTATCTCTTGCTTGATGGGAGAGGGGAGAAGAGGGAGTGTCCGTGGTGAAACTCGTCCTTCATTCCCTTCTTCATTGTCTAAAGCCTAGAATTACTGAACCACAGCACAGGCCTATCTTCACCACACAAATTGCAGTACTTCAAGAAAGGCAACTCCACTCATCTTCTCAATGGAGTATAGGAATGAGTCTGAAGAAGGGTCTCGACCCGAAACATCACCCATTCCCTCTCTCCTAGATGCTCCCTGACCTGCTGAGTTACTCCAGCATTTTGTGATACCTCCTCAATGGAGTATTGTGGATGGGCTGCACATGCTGGCATCTCCAGTGTTACATGCATTCCCTATTGTAAAAATGGCATTCCTTAGTGGGAGCGGGGGTGGGCACCATGGAGATAACGGAGAGATGCAAGGAAGTGGTGGTGCAATAAAAATGAAAAATGTCTGAGGAATGCAAATGAACAGATAATTGCCAGAATGTGGAAATGCAAGAAAATAGCTTGATAAAACATAATCAAAGGCCTCTACTGCCTTTGGAAAGAGAGACGCAAGTTAAAGACTACTGGGAATATTAAGTTGATATAAACCTTTGGTTTGGTACAGCTACGAATACTTCATTATGGAAAGTCCATTGAAGCATGTAGCACAGATTCATCAGTCAACCTTAAAGGTGGCAAATAGATATTAACAGTAGTATATTCAGATATGTTGCTCCTATACGTTTCGGAGTACTTCGACCAATATCCATTGAAGTGTGTTTTCCCCAGGTGCTTTATACTTTTTGAGAAAACTAAAGGAACAGCTTCTTCCCTACAGCCATCAGGCTATTAAACACTCCAACCTCCAAATAAGCTCTGAGCTACATAGACAAGGTTTGGCTTTTTACACTATTATACCACCAGGGGGCGCCGCACAATGGCTGCCTCGCCTGCAATCTGTTTGTCCTTTTCAAACTCTTTTTGTTATTTTTGGTAAGTTTTAAAAGTTTGTGTAAATGGTCTCTGGTTTGTTTTATGTGGGGGGTGGGAGAGGGGGTCGGGGGAAACTTTTTTTCAAACTCTTACCTTGCCGGAGATGCGATTGTTTTTCCGGATCATATCTCTGGTCGCTCTGCGGCCTAACATCACGGAGCCAGAGGTCTTGCCTGGGACTGGCCTTGGGTCCCCGCGGGGGGCGTGGACTTATCATCTGAGCCTGCGATCCCTTGCCTGGGATCGACGCTCCAATGCAGCCTGCGGACTTTAACATCAGGAGCTCACAGTCTCGGGTTGAGACCGGTCGGGAGCTCCAAAAGCTGCACGAGGTTCGACTGGTCCCGACCCGGGGTAGATCGCCGCGTGGGGGAGCTGAGATCCCCCCGATGAAGGAGCTTGAGAAAGGCTCGCCGCCGGCAACGTGACTCAAGATCATCCCGTCAACGGAAGGTTAGAGCCCACGACCACTGAAGGACAAAGAAGGGAGAGATTGAACTGTTTTTCACCTTCTATCACAGTGAGGAATGTGGAGGAGTCACTGTGGTAGATGTTCATGTTAAAATGTATTTTGTGTGTCCTGTTGCTTTTTACTGTTATGACTGTATGGCAAATGAAGTTCCTCATATGTTGCAAAACATACTTGGCTAATAAAGTTTTATTGTGAATGTGATTGTGATTGTATAATGAATGAAAAGAAATTAGATGAAATCTTTATAAATACATTGTGTGCATATGGATGTGTGTGTGTATATGTGTGTGTGTGTATATATATATATATATACACACACAAACACTCACATATATATATGTGATATATATATATATATATATCAAACACACATCCATATACACACAATATATTTATAATGATTTTATATATACACACACACACACACACACACACACACACACACACACACACACACACACACACACACACACACACACACACACACACACACACACACACACACACACACACACATATATATCACACACACACATATACCACAATATATTTATAATGATTTTATCAAAAAAAAAATCATTCATTATATTGTTTACAGAGTACGATGTTTACATATTCTGCTGTGCTGCTGCAAGTAAGAATTTCATTGTTCTGGCTGGGACACATGACAAGAAAACACTCTTGAATCTTGGATTGCCCCAGCAAACATCCAGCACCAACCACTGTGCAGGTGAAACGACTTTCAGTTGCTCTGTGAAAGGTCATGGATGCAAACTGCACATGTATTCAAATTCAGCATGACCAATGCCACAGGAGACTAACAAGAAGAATATGAAAAGCATCCAGCGCTTTGCCAAGAACATTCCGTTCATAGTGATTAGAAATACCTTCAGGGCAGGATTACATTCTGAGATATCAGTCGCTGGATGGCACCAAAAATGAATTTTCTCACTTTGTTTTCTCCCCATGAGAAGGTGGTGGAGGCATCCAGTGGTGTGTCCGCCAGTTACCCATCAGGTGGGCTTTGCAGGGGAAAATCAATGCTACGAACCAGGGAAGGAAGACCTAGGACATGCTAAGCCAATGACCACACTAGTCTAGTCAAAGGCCAGGCAGTAGGCCAGCAATCTTTCCTGAATGAATCACCACCAGGCAAATAGAATTGCTCATGTCTGTGATGATCTTATCATATCATATCATATCGTATATATACAGCCGGAAACAGACCTTTTCGGCCCACCAAGTCCGTGCCGCCCAGCGATCCCCGTACATTAACACTATCCTACACCCACTAGGGACAATTTTTACATTTACCCAGCGAATTAACCTACATACCTGTATGTCTTTGGAGTGTGGGAGGAAACCGAAGATCTCGGAGAAAACCCACGCAGGTCACGGGGAGAACGTACAAACTCCTTACAGTGCAGCACCCGTAGTCAGGATCGAACCTGAGTCTCCGGCGCTGCATTCGCTGTAAAGCAGCAACTCTGCCGCTGCGCTACCGTGCCTGGTGTAAAAAATAATAAATACAGTGATTACCAAATCACAGCTCCTTTCTAAGGGTCCCGCCCTGAAATGTCACCCATCCATGTTCTCCAGAGAAGCTGCCTGACCTGTTGTGTTACTCCTGCATTTTATGTCTTTCTTTGCTAAACCAGCATCTGCAGTTCCTTCTTATTACAATTTGACTGCTCTTTTCTATATATTGTTGTATTTATCATTACATTTGAGGTCAAAAGCACATTTTAAACTTGTTAACGGAATGCTGAGGGCAGGACCTTCATTTATCACCTTCATTTCTACAGAGAGTGTTCTGATGAATTTTGTTCTGAAACAGTTACTGTACTTCTGGTGAGGTTACTTCCACTACATGATTGTGCAGAGAGATCCAAAACATAGATTCAGTGACAATGAGGGAACAATAATATAGATACCTACATAGAAACATAGAAAATAGGTGCAGGAGAATGCCATTCGGCCCTTCAAGCCAGCACCACCATTCAATATGATCACGGCTGATCATCCAGAATCAGTGCCACGTTCCTGCTTTCTCTCCATTTCCCTTGATTTCGTTAGCCCAAAGAGTTCTATCCAACTCTCGCTTGAAAACATCCAATGAATTGGCCTCCACTGCCTTCTGTGGCAGAGAATTCCACAGATTCACA
The DNA here is from genome assembly GCF_053455715.1 of Rhinoraja longicauda. NCBI lineage: Eukaryota > Metazoa > Chordata > Chondrichthyes > Rajiformes > Arhynchobatidae > Rhinoraja > Rhinoraja longicauda. Next base: position 101,539,762 of record NC_135954.1, read on the forward strand.
ACTCTCTGGGTGAAAAACCTTTTCCTCATCTCAGTCCTAAATGGCCTACCCCTTATTCTTAAACTGCGACCCCTGGTTCCGGACTCCCCCAACATAGGGCATGCATTGCAAAAGCAGCCCACTCTGGCCCATCATGTCCATGCCAACCATCAAAGACCCAACTACACCAATCCCATTTGCCAGCACTAGGCCCATAGCCTTGTGTGCCTTGAAGATTCAAATGCTCAGAGGTCCTTCTGCAGTTGTACAGGGCCCTAGTGAGACTGCACCTGGAGTACTGTGTGCAGTTTTGGTCCCCAAATTTGAGGAAGGATATTCTTGCTATTGATGGCGTGCAGCGTAGGTTTACTAGGTTAATTCCCGGAATGGCGGGACTGTCATATGTTGAAAGACTGGAGCGACTAGGCTTGTATACACTGGAATTTAGGATGAGAGGAGATCTTATCGAAACGTATAAGATTATTAAGGGGTTGGACACGTTAGAGGCAGGAAACATGTTTCCAATGTTGGGGGAGTCCAGAACAAGGGGCCACAGTTTAAGAATAAGGGGTAGGCCATTTAGAACTGAGATGAGGAAAAACTTTTTCAGTCAGAGAGTAGTGAATCTGTGGAATTCTCTGCCTCAGAAGGCAGGGAGGCCAATTCTCTGAATGCATTCAAGAGAGAGCTAGATAGAGCTCTTAAGGATAGGGGGTATGGGGAGAAAGCAGGAACTGGGTACTGATTGAGAATGATCAGCCATGATCACATTGAATGGCGGTGCTGGCTCAAAGGGCCGAATGGCCTCCTCCTGCACCTATTGTCTATTGTCCATTGTCTATTGTATGTCTCCATATTAATGCAGAGACCTGATATGAGATTTGCAATTTTTCCGCTGAGGCGTTATTCAATTTATTCAATTTCCAATTTATTGCCTTCAAATGAAGCTGTGATAAGTGCACCGGAGAGGACTGACAGAAATTGAAGAATAGGCTGAAAAAATAAAGTGGCAAGAATAACGTGAAATCACCATTAAGTCTGTTCTGGCTTGACTGTTTAAAGGAGACAGGTACCAAGCAGCAGGAAAGTGAAGGCACAAGGAACAGCAAGTGGTGGAATCTTGAGCAAATCACAAAGTGCTGGAGGAATTCAGAGGGTCCGATAGCTTCTGTGAAGGGAATGGAAAGGCGACGTTTAGTGTCAGGACCCTTCTTCAGATTGATTGTACAAGTCAGTATCCTATTGGTTTTTTTATCAGCAGGAAAAGTAATATTAGAGGATAGAAGATATTGAATTATAGCAATGAGTAACAGTCACAAATTGTTAGTTACCATCTGAAGAAGAGTATGATAAAGTATCCCGACCCGAAACATTGCCTATCCATGTTCTTCAGAGATGCTGCCAGACCCGCTGAGTTACTCCAGCACTTTGTGCTTTTTGCTCAAGATTCCAGCATCTGCAGTTCCTTTTGTCTACAATTGTTGGTTTGCAGCTTGAGCAAAGACCTTCGCCTTTCCTGCAAATGGTCCAAGCCATGAGAAACCTGGCATTGGTTTGGTGCGACTGGGTCTGGACTAATTCATGCAGCTTTGGTCTTACCTAAAGACAGCCGTTCTGCCTTAGAGGCTTGCAATTAAGATTTGCTAATTAATTCAAATTGCACTAAAAAGGTAGAGGTGAACGTAAGATCATGGTTCACAAAATGTCCTTTATGGGAAGAAAATCTGTCTGACTTGCATGTGGTTTTAAACCCACATGAAGAATGGATACTTACCCTCTGGAATAACCCAACAAGTTAATCAGTTCAGAGGCAATTAGGGATGGGTAATAAATGTTGTGTTTGCCAGTAAACCTGCATGAATGAATACAAATAAGTTATTAATTCTTGACTTCAGAAGACTATCCTCCATTGAGAGATATTAGTTTAGTTTAGTTTAGTTTAGAGATACAGAGTGGAAACAGGCCCTTCGGCCTACCGGGTCCACACCGACCAGCGATCCCCACACATTAACACTATCCTATACTAGGGACGATTTACACGTCTTTGGAGTGTGCGAGGAAACCGAAGATCTCGGAGAAAACCCAAGCGGTCACGGGGAGAATCTACAAACTCTGTACAGACAGCAACTGTCGTCAGGATTGAACCCGGGTCTCTGGTGCTGAAAGTGCTGTAAGGCAGCAACACTACCGCTGCGCCACCGTGCCGCCCTAAAATAGTCAGGTATTCGACACTCTCTGGACTTCAAGGTGACCTCAGTAAAATATACATAATTCTTGGGATGATGGCAATGGGCCTGTACTCGCTGGAGTTTAGAAGGATTTAAAGGGGGACCTCATTGAAACTTACCGAATAGTGAAAGGCCTGGAGAGAGCGGATGTGGAGAGGATGGGAGAGTCTAGGACCAGAGGGTATAGCCTCAGCATGAAAGGACACACCTTTAGAAAGGAGGTGAGGAATTTCTTAAGTCAGACGGTGAAGAATCTGTGGAATTCATTGCCACAGACGGACATGGAGACCAAGTCATTTGGAATGTTGAAGGTGGAGATTGACAGATTCTAGATTAGTGAGGGTGCCAAGGGTTATGGGGAGAAGGCAGGAGAATAGGGTTGAGAGGGAAAGATATATCAGCCATGATTGAATGGCAGAGTAGACTCGATGGCCCGATGGCCTCCTTCTTCTCCTATGACTTATGGACTTAAAAACTTTAATAGGGTATTTTGGGAAGCTTTTTTTCTGAGACTGGAGAGGTGGAAAAAGGAGCCAAATTCTGAGGATAGGGAGTCGTGCACTTTGGAATGAGACTTCGTAGACCATTTGCGGGCATGGACTTTCCCCTTCACCTTCCGCCGCCTACAAGATGCAGGATGAGGCATCCATTTATCAGGAATCAGCCGGCGTTGCTCAAACTCGCTGGAATTTAGAAGATTGAGAGGGGATCTTATAGAAACTTACAAAATTCTTAAGGGGTTGGACAGGCTAGATGCGGGAAGATTGTTCCCGATGTTGGGGAAGTCCAGAACAAGGGGTCACAGTTTAAGGATAAGGGGGAAGTCTTTTAGGACCGAGATGAGAAAGTTTTTTTTCACACAGAGTGGTGAGTCTGTGGAATTCTCTGCCACCGAAGGTAGTTGAGGCCAGTTCATTGGCTATATTTAAGAGGGAGTTAGATGTGGCCCTTGTGGCTAAAGGGATCAGGGGGTATGGAGAGAAGGCAGGTACGGGATACTGAGCTGGATGATCAGCCATGATCATATTGAATGGCGGTGCAGGCACGAAGGGCCGAATGGCCTACTCCTGCACCTACTTTCTATATTTCTATGTTTCTAAACCAGACTGTGGTGTTCCCTGCGTCCCAGCTGCTCGCTGACCAGAGCCACTGACTGCGGCAATCATCACTGTCTACCCAGCCACTCACAGGTGATGGTCGCCAAGGTAGACTAAAGTCGACGGCACCCCCCAGCCATTGAGCTAGTACGGATCACTGCCGGATCGCCGAGCACAGTGGCGGTAGAGTCTGCCTCAAGGTGCCAGAGACCCTGGTTCGATCCTGACCTCAGGTGCTGTTAAGTGCGGAGTTTGCACGTTCTCCCTGTGACTATGTGAGTTTCTCCAGGTGCTCTTGTTGCCTCCCTCATTCCAAAGAATATTTGGTAGGAAAATAACTGCAGATGCTGGTACAAATCGAAGGTGTCACAAAATGCTGGAGTAACTCAGCAGGTCAGGCAGCATCTAAGGAGAGAAGGAATGGCTGACCTTTTGGGTCGACACCCTTCTTCAGACTGATGTCGGGGGGGCGGGACAAAGAAAGGATATAGGTGGAGACAGGAAGACAGTGGGAGAATGGGGGATGGGAAAGAGAGGGACAGAGGAACTATCTAAAGTTAGAGAAGTCGATGTTCATACCGCTGGGCTGTAAGCTGCCCAGGCGAAATATGAGGTGCTGTTCCTCCAATTTGCGGTGGGCCTCACTATGACACTGGAGGAGGCCCATGACAGAAAGGTCAGACTGGGAGTGGGAGGGGGAGTTGAAGCGCTGAGCCACCGGGAGATCAGGTTGGTTAAGGCGGACTGAGCGAAGGTGTTGAGCGAAACGATCGCCGAGCCTACGTTTGATCTCGCCGATGTAGAGAACTTGACATCTAGAACAGCGGATACAATAGATGAGGTTGGAGGAGGTGCAGGTGAACCTCTTCTCACCTGGACAGACTGTTTGGGTCCTTGGGTGGAGTTAAGGGGGGAGGTAAAGGGACAGGTGTAGCATCTCCTGCGGTTGCAGGGGAAAGTGCCCGGGGATGGGGTGGTTTGGGTAGGAAGGGACGAGTGGACCAGGGAGTTACGGAGGGAATGGTCTCTGTGGAACACAGAAAGGTGAGGGGATGGGAAGATGTGGCCAGTGGTGGGGTCCCGTTGGATATTTGGCTTCTGTAAATTCCCCCGTGAGTAGAAGTGGGTACGGCCGATCGTTGGTCACCGCGAATGCGATGGGCGGTAGGGTCTGTTTCCACGCTGTGTCTCCAAAGGTATGCTTTGATCCCTGTGGGGACATAAGTACTCATTTGTGCTTGTAAAGCTGAGGTGCTCTTGAAAAGTCCAGCTATAATTATTACTTGAATAGATTGTTATCTGCATCACAGGGAGCTCATTCTTCCGAACATAAAGGAGTTGAAACATTTCAGCCGGTGTCAAATATTGAATGACTTTGACAAAAAGGCAAGTAAAAGAGAGAGAGAGAGAGAAAGAGGGAGAGGGAGAGGGAGAGGGGGAGGGAGAGAGAGAGAGAGAGAGGGAGAGAGGGAGAGAGGTAGAGAGGGAGAGAGGGAGGGGGAGGGGGAGAGGGAGAGGGAGATTGAGAGGGAGAGGGAGAGGGAGAGGGAGAGGGAGAGGGAGAGGGAGAGGGAGAGGGAGAGGGAGAGGGAGAGGGAGAGGGAGAGGGAGAGGGAGAGGGAGAGGGAGAGGGAGAGGGAGAGGGAGAGGGAGAGGGAGAGGGAGAGGGAGAGGGAGAGGGAGAGGGAGAGGGAGAGGGAGAGGGAGAGGGAGAGGGAGAGGGAGAGGGAGAGGGAGAGGGAGAGGGAGAGGGAGAGGGAGAGGGAGAGGGAGAGGGAGAGGGAGAGGGGAGAGAGAGGACATCTCGGGAAAGTTTATGCTGAGATCCCTTTGTGCAAGCTGGCAGAAATGGAAAGTGGGTGAAACTGTCAATATGCTGTTTCTCCTCAGGACCTTGCTGTGGGGAAAGAACACTCTGATTGCCACATGGCTGCCTCATGCACAACATTTTTCAATTAAATTTGGACGCTGTACACAAATTAATCTACCCTTTTAATTCAGTAATTTGCACAATGCATTTTATCTGTTCAATACCTTACAAAGGGTAGCATTGACTCCAGGCATATCTTAAATTCATTAACCTTTTGTCAGTACAGAGTCAGTCAGATGTTTTTTCTCGATTGATTGATTACGGCTAATCTGGAACACTCTGCGGTTTGAAGGTCTTTGTGGCTTTGCTCTTGGGTAGGGAATATATTTTCTCTCACCTTTCCCGTGATGTTTAGGAAGCAACGAAAGTAAAGGCCCGCTCTTTTTTTTAACACCTCTCCGTGGCCGCTGATTGTCCCCGTGTTTTGTTCTTTTGGCTGCTGGAGGCTTTTCGAAATGTAGTTACAGTCGCGATGGAGGAGAAATGGCAGCCAATTTACACGCAGCAGGCCCCAAAAGACTTTTTTGGAGTGATATTGATAAATATTGATAAAGCCACTGGAATAAAATTGTGTCCCTCCAAAATAGTACCATGTGACCTTTTGTATGAATTTCAGAGTCAGGCGAATCTTTAGTTTATTTACTCCCACTGAAGGATGGCACTTCAGCAGTTGCTTGCTGCTGGACTAAACTGTCAGCTCAGATCTTTGGACTGATATCTCCAGAATGGTTCTTTAGGAAGGACACACTTTGGTTCATTGAAAGATGCAGCATGGAAACAGGCCCTTTGGGCCACCGAGTCCATGCCGACCATCCATCGGGTGTTCACACTACTTTTATGTTACCCCCTCGTTCCCATCCACTCCACACACACACACTCGGGCCAATTTACACCGATTAATTAACCTACAAACCCGCACGTCTTTGGGATTGTGGGAGGAAACTGGAGCACAAGAAGGAAATCCATGGCGCCCCAAAGGGAGCATGCAAACTCCACACTTGGCAGCACCTGAGGCCCGTAGAAAGTATTCTGACTGGATGCATCCTGGCCTGGCTCAGCAGATCCTCTGCTCTTGACTGCCTGATCCTGCAGAGAGTGGCGAACACAGCCCTGCCCATCGGGGGGGGGGGGGGGGGGATAGAAGCACCACATATCAGTTGGGCAGAGACTAGACCCAAAGAAGGGTCCCAACACAAAACCTCACCTATCCATGTTCTCCAGAGTTGCCTCCACACCCGCCGAGTTACGCGAGCACTTTGTGTTCCACGAAACTCACAATCTGACGTTGTGTTAGGTAGAAATCACACTGATTGGTGGCGCAGAGGTAGAGTTGCTACCTCACAGCGCCAGGGACCCGGGTTCGATCCTGACAACGGGTCCTCTCTGTACGGAGTTTGTGCGTTCTCCCCGTGACCTGCGTGGGCTTTCTCCGGGTGCTCTGGTTTCTTCCCACACTCTAAAGACATGCGCAGGTTTGTAGGTTAATTGGCTTCGGTAAAAATTGTAAATGGATGAATTTAAGAGAAAGTTAGATAGAGCTCTGAAGGCTAGTGGAATCAGGGGATATGGGGGAGAAGGCAGGCACAGGTTACTGATTGTGGATGATCAGCCATGATCACAATGAATGGCGGTGGTGGCTCAAAGGGCCGAATGGCCTCCTCCTGCCATTCTATTTTCTATTGTCTATGAAACGGCAGAATATCATTTGGTTTGGAGTAACTTCTCGTTCAGTGCAAACATTGATTCACTGCATTGCTCAGCCTTAACGTTGGGTGCAAATTCCACATTTGCCTTAGAAGCAAAAAAAAACCCCCCACAGATGCTGGAAATACGAAACAAGAACAGAAAATGCTGGAATCTTTTTCCTGCATCTAGCCTGTCCAATCCCTTAAGATTTTTATATGTTTCTGTAAGATCCCCTCTCATCCTTCTAAATTCCAGTGAATATAAGCCCAGCCGATCCATTCTTTCATCACATGTCAGTCCCGCCATCCCTGGAATTAGCCTGGTGAATCTACGCTGCACTCCCTCGATAGCAGGAATGTCCTTCCTCGAATTAGGAGACCAAAATGTTGAGTATCTGGAATGTGCTGCCAGAGGTGGTGATGGAGGCAAAAACAATAGTTGCATTTAAGATAGGCACATGGATATGCAAGGAATGGAGGGATATGGATTCAGGGACAGTTTCTTCACAGCCGTTATCAGGCTACTGAATCACCCTACCACATCTCGAGAGCAGTCCAGTAATACTATCTACCTCATTGGAGAAACTTGGACTATCTTTGATCAGACTTCACTGGCTTTATCTTGCACTAAACGCTATTCACGTTATTCCCTTTATCATATATCTGTGCACTGTGAGTGGTTCGATTGTAATCATGTGTTGTCTTTCTGCTGACTGGTTAGCACACAACAAAAGCTTTTCACTGTACCTCGACACACGTGACAATAAACTAAACTAAAATAAACTAGACTTCTATGAACGTCGACTTCTCCAACTTTAGATAGTTCCTCTGTCCCTCCCTTCCCCTCCTCCTTCCCAGATCTCCCTCTATCTTCCTGTCTCCACCTATATCCTTCCTTTGTCCCGCCCCCCTGACATCAGTCTGAAGAAGGGTCTCGACCCGAAACGTCATCCATTCCTTCTCTCCCGAGATGCTGCCTGACCTGCTGAGTTACTCCAGCATTTGGTGAATAAATAGACTTCTATGATTATTTGTAGGCAGATAGGAGTTAGGGCAGGACAGTGGAGCAGATGGTAGAGCTGCCGCCTCGCTGCACCAGAGACACCAGTTCAAGTTAAGTCAAGTCAAGTCAAGTTTATTTGTCACATACACATACACGATGTGCAGTGAAATGAAAGTGGCAATGCCTGCGGATTGTGCACAAAAAAGAATTACAGTTACAGCATATAAATAAAGTTAATAAAGTTAATATAGAGAAGACAAAATTTAGTCCCTGGAGTTATAAAAGTTAACAGTCCTGATGGCCTGTGGGAAGAAACTCCATCTCATCCTCTCCGTTTTCACAGCGTGACAGCGGAGGCGTTTGCCTGACCGTAGCAGCTGGAACAGTCCGTTGCTGGGGTGGTAGGGGTCCCCCATAATCTTGCTTGCTCTGGATCTGCACCTCCTGATGTATAGGTCCTGCAGGGGGACGAGTGTAGTTCCCATGGTGCGTTCTGCCGAACGCACTACTCTCTGCAGGGCCATCCTGTCCTGGGCAGAGCTGTTCCCAAACCAGACTGTGATGTTGCCGGACTTCAGGTTCTGTCTGTGTGGAGTTTGCATGTTCTCTGTGTTTTTTCTGTGTGCTGCCGCTTCCTCCCACAGCTCAACTGAGCTAGTCCCAAATACTTGTGCCTGGCCCATACCCCTCCCTGTGCTCTGGTTTCCTCCCATATCCCAAAGACGTTCGGGTTTGTAGCCTACTGTGAATTGACCCCCAGTGGGTAGGGAGTGGATGCGAATGTTGGATAACATAGAACTAGCGTGCATGGGTGATCGATGGTCAATATGGACTCGGTGGGCTGCAGGGTCTAATTCCGTGCTGTATCTCTCATTTCATCATTAAGCTGTGATCTTAATGAATCATCTGCAGCACAGACATTGTGGGCTGAAGGGCTTGTTCCTGTCCTCTACCGTTCTGTGTATTATCAAGAAGGGACCGATTCTACGCAGTATTCCCGGTGATTCTCAAAACAACAGTAGCAGATGACGTGTCAGGAAACTCCGACAAAAGAGTTTGAGAGAACTTTCTAATTGCCAATAGTTTTTGAAGGTTACAGACATCAAATGCTCTGCGGGTCAGAATGGTTCAGGCATTGCAGGAGAGAGGAGGGTTATCTGAAAGAAACAGCTAACCATACTGGTGGATTGAGATAGAGGAATGAATCAATATTCTACAGTTAAGCCTGTTTACGTTTGTTGATGAGAGGGCACTTACGCAGAATATTTTCTTTGGAGGTCAAGCAAGTGAGATCACGTTACCTGTGCACATTTTTAACTGTTTCAAACAACTGTGCATTCCTATATTCACACGTGGCACTTCCAAATCTACCGGCAGTTCATTTCATGCAACGTGGTAGTGAATCTGTGGAATTCTTTGCCACAGAAGGCTGTGGAGGCAAAGTCATTGGATATATTTAAAGCACAGATATAGATAGATTCTTGATTAGTACGGGTGTCAGAGGTTATGGGGAGAAGGCAGGTAAATGGGGTTAAGAGGGCAAGATAGATCAGCCATGATTGAATGGTGGAGTAGATGTGATGGGCCGAATGGCCTAATTCTGCTCCTATCTCTTATGATCTTATGACCTTATGAACATCACTTGCAGGCGGAATATTTGCCAAAGATTTCCAAAGGACTTTAAATGAGCCCAGAATAGAAGGTCTGGGGAAAACCAAAGCTAGCAGAACGACTACGGGGCAGCACAGTGGCTCAGCGGTAGAGTTGCTGCCTCGCGGCGCCAGAGATCCGGGATCGATCTTGACTATGGTTGCTGTCTGTGCGGAGTATGCTTCACTCCCTGTGACTGCGTGGATTTTCTTTAGGTGCACATTCCTACAGGTGCATGTTTGTAAGTTAATTGGCTTCGGTATATTGCCCCTCGTGTGTAGGATGTGAAAGTGGGATAACGGAACTGCAGGGCCGAACGGTGGCGCAGCGGTAGAGTTGCTGCCTTACAGCACTTGCAATGCCAGAAACCCGGGTTCGATCCTGACCATGGAAGCTGTCTGTACGGCGTTTGTACGTTCTCCCCATGGCCGCGTGGGTTTTCTCCGAGATCTTCGGTTTCCTCCCACACTCCAAAGACGTACAGGTTTGTAGGCTAATTGGCTTGGTGTAAGTGTAAATTGTCCCTATCGTGTGTTGGGCAGTGTTAATCTGTGTGGACTCGGTGGGTCGAAGGACTTGTTTTTGCGCTGTATCTCTAAACTAAACTAAACTAAGCTAAACTAGTCCACAGATGATCAGTGGTCGGTGTGGACCCGGTGGGCCGATGGGCCTGTTTCCACGTTAAGCTAAACTTAAAACTAAATTGAACTAGATTTTTGTCAAGATATAGAAACAAAGCAGGTGTACTGGTTAATACCAAAGATAGACACAAAGTGCTGGAGTAACTCAGCGGGTCAGGCAGCATCTCTGGAGAAAAACAAGTGACGTTTCAGCTCTGGACCCATCTTCAACCCGAAACTCTAGCAGAAACAGGCCGTTGAATTCACTGAGCCCACACTGATTACCCACACACCAGCATTATCCTCAGCACAAGGATAATGCTGTGTATTTGACAGCTGTGTATGTGACAGTAAACTAACCTGAATCCAAATATGAATATGAAAAGCAGTAACTCTAAAGTAGTTAAGTCCAGCTTATTCCGACTGCCACACACCGTTCTGATTTTAGATATAGATTAGTACAGATGAAGGCAGGGCTGGAGTGTTGGTGGTAGAGAGAGGACTTCGGTTTTCAGGTCACTGGGACAAGTCACGGGGCGGGTGTGATCTACATAGGCAGACTGATCACAAGTACCTCAGCATGGAGGGATCAACATCTTCACAAGTAGATTTGCACATCCAGTGCTGTTTAGACTGGCTCAGTACGAGTCAAAACAAGGAACTGCAGATGCTGGTTTACAAAAGAAGACACAAAGTGCTGGAGGGACTCAGCGGGGGTGCAACTCACTGAGTTTAAACTTTCTCAGCAAATTGTAACTCAGCGGGACAGGCAGCATGCCAGGAGAACATAGATAGGTGTACTATCTGTGCCGGTCCCTTCTTCAGACTGGCAGGCTTAGTGTGGGAAACAGGAAGCTGAGCACATTTTCACAGGAGGGAAGTAATTCACAGGGGAGCAAAGTACAGATGGTAATGGTGGGCAAAATATTCCAGAGAAAGAGTTTGCAAGGCAGAGAAAACAAAGGTTAAAAATAAAAAGGAGTCTGGCTGTGTTTAATGATATATAGCTAAATGCAAGAAACATAGTTAATGAGGCAGGTGAGTTGAGGGCTTTTGTGGAAGCATGGCTTAAAGAGGGTCAACACTGGGTGTTTAATGTACCATTTACTAGAGTCCCCAAAATAGGAGGGTGAGCAGCATTATCGGTTTAAAAAAATCTCTGACAAAGTATGATATGTTATAAAGATCATCAGAAGCTACAACATACAGTGAGTGCATTCAGAAAATATTCAGACCCCTTCACTTTTTCCACATTTTGCTACGTTACAGCTTTATTTAAAAATGGATTAAATTCATTTTTTAATCATTAATCTACACACAATACCCCATAATAAAAAGGCAAATACAGGTGTTTAGAAATTTTTGCTAAGTAATTAAAAAGAAATTACTGAAATATCACATTTACATAAGTATTCAGACCCTTTGCTGTGACACTCAAAATTGAGCTTATGTTCATCCTGTTTCCATTGATTATCCTTGAGATGTTTCTACAACTTGATTGGAGTCCACCAGTGGTAAATTAAATTGATTGGACATGATTTGGAAAGAGACACACCTGTCTGTATAAGGTCCCACAGTTGACAGTGCAAAAACCAAGCCATGAAGACAAAGGAATTGTCCGTAGACCTCTGAGACAGGATTGTGTCGAGACACAGATCTGGGGAAGGATATAAAACAATTTCTGCAGCATTGCAGGTCCCGAAGAGCACAGTGGCCTCTGTCATTCTTAAATGGAAGAATTTTTGGAACCACCAGGACTCTTCATAGATCTGGCCGCCTGGCCAAACTGGGCAATCAGGGGAGAAGGGCCTTGGTCAGGGAAATGACCAAGAACCTGAGGGTCAATCTGACAGAGCTCCAGAGTTCCTCTGTGAAGATGGGAGAACCTTCTGGAAGGACTACTATATCTGCAGCATTCCACCAATCAGGCCTTTATGGTAGAGTGGCCAGACGGAAGCCACTCCTCAGTAAAAGGCACATGACAGCCTGCTCGGAGTTTGCCAAAAGGTACTGAAAGAACTCTCAGACCATGAGAAACAAGATTCTCTGGTCTGCTGAAACCAAGATTGAACTCTTTGGCCTGAATGCCAAGCGGCACTGCTCATCACCTGGCCAATACAATAACTACGGTGAAGCATGATGGTGGCAGCATCATGCTGTGCGGATGTTTTTCAGTGGCAGGAACTGGGAGACTAGTCAGGATCTAGGGAAAGATGAACGGAGCAAAGTACAGAGAGATCCTCCAGAGCATTCTGGACCTCAGACTGGGGCGGAGGTTCACCTTCCAACAGGACAATGACCCTAAGCACACAGCCAAGACAACGCAGGAGTGGCTTCATGACAAGTCTGTGAATGTCCTTGAGTGGCCCAGCCAGAGCCTGGACTTCAACCCGATCGAAAATCTCTGGAGGGACCTGAAATAGCTGTGCATTGATGCTCCCCATCCAACCTGACAGAGCTTGAGAGGGTCTGCAGAAAAGAATGGGAGAAATTACCCAAATACAGGTGTGCCAAGCTTGTAGCGTCATACCCAAGAAGACTTGAGGCTGTAATCGCTGCCAAAGGTGCCTCAACAAAATACTGAGTAAAGGGTCTGAATACTTATGTATATGTGATATTTCAGTTATTTCTTTTTAATTACTTTGCAAAAATTTCTAAACACCCGGATATATATAAATAGATATAGATATAGATCGAAGATAGACACAAAGTGCTGAAGTGCTCCAAAGACGTACAGGTATGTAGGTTAATTGGCTGGGTAAATGTAAAAATTGTCCCTAGTGGGTGATGGATAGTGTTAATGTACGGGGATCGTTGGGCGGCACGGACTTGGAGGGCCGAAAAGGCCTGTTTCCGGCTGTATATATATGATATGATGTGATATAATAGGTCAGGCATGGGTCTGGAGAAAAAGGATGGGAGATGTTTCAGGTTGGAACCCTTCTTCAGATTGAGAATAGAGGGAAGAGAAACTGGAGGTAAGATAGGGCCAGAACAAATCGGGGCCAGCAACTGATGGCCAAGGAAGGGTGGAGCACATAATACTCTCCTTGACACTGACATTCCGTCATCAGAATCTTATAGACGAGCATGGGAGGACGAATTGAATCAATTTATAATGCAAGATATATGGGATGAAAGTTTACAACATATACATCAATGTTCATTGAATACTAGACATTCCTTAATACAATTTAAAATAATACATAGATTACATTATTCAAAGACGAAATTAAATAGGATTTTTCCTAGTATCTCTCCTATTTGTGATAAATGTCAATTTCAAGAAGCTAATTTAACTCATATTTTCGTAACTTGTATAAAAATGCAAAACTTCTGGTTGGAGATTTTTAAAATAGTTTCTAAAGTTATTAATAAAAAATTAGATATGGACCCAAAATTAATTATATTAGGATTATCAGAACATACTACAAATTTTACAGTAAGTCAGGTACATTTTCTTGATTACAGTCTAATAACTGCAAAAAAATTAATACTTAAATTTTGGAAAAAACCAATAACCCCCACAATTAAAATGTGGACTACGGAAATGACAGAGACCCTGCATTTGGAAAAAATAAGGTTTGCCTTAATCGACAAACCTGAGTTATTTTTAAAAATATGGTCTCCATTTATTGAATTTTTAGAAAAGTAAATGGGTTTGGCACAGGACTAAAATAAAAAATTTAAATTAAAAGTTGAAACTTGAGTTAGGGGTTGGATGTACAACTGTGGTTATTGTCTCCCGGATCTACTCCCTTTAATTTTTATTGTTAGATCTTTTTTTTTAACCCTCTTATTCTCTCGTCCCAAGTTTATAGTTTTTTATTTTTATTTTTACTTTCTCTCTTCAAAAATTTAAAAATTGAAGCTATGTAAGAACTTTGTAACAAATGTGTTTTTTCTTATTTCTATTTGTACATATGCTTTTCAAAAAAAAAAAATATTAAAAAAAGAGAAAAAAAAAAGATAGGGCCAGAACAAATCGGGGCCAGCAACTGATGGCCAAGGAAGGGTGGAGCACATAATGGTCCATTGTTGGCTGGGGAAGAGTTGATAGTGAAAGGATACAAGGATGCGAACAGTGGAACTAGTAGGATGACTAAGATGTGGGAGGGGGGAGGGAGGAAATGCAGGGGTTACTTGAAATTGGAGAAATCCAAGTTCATATCGTTGGGTAGTAAACAATGTTAAGATGGAAACTGTAGTATGTTTGTCCAGGGAAATTATCAGTCTTTTGAACAAGTAATGTAGAGGTTAAATGTGGTTGATAGGTGAGACTTTGTAATTAAAGTGAGTAATAAAATGAATAAATCTAAATTGAAGAATTATTTGATGAATCAAATTATTACTTGCTGGTAGCATTTTATCGGCATAGAAACATAGAAAATAGGTGCAGGAGTAGGCCATTCGGCCCTTCGAGCCTGCACCGCCATTCAATATGATCATGGCTGATCATCCAGCTCAGTAGCCTGTACCTGCCTTCTCTCCATACCCCCTGATCCCTTTAGCAAAAAGGGCCACATCTAACTCCCTCTTAAATATAGCCAATGAACTGGCCTCAACTACCTTCTGTGGCAGAGAATTCCACAGACTCACCACTCTCTGTGTGAAGAAATGTTTTCTCATCTCGGTCCTAAAAGACTTCCCCCTTATCCTTAAGCTGTGACCCCTGGTTCTGGACTCCCCCAACATCAGGAACAATCTTCCCGCATCTAGCCTCTCCAACCCCTTAAGAATTTTATATGTTTCTATAAGATCCCCCCTCAGTCTTCTAAATTCCAGCGAGTACAAGCCCAGTCTATCCAGTCTTTCCTCATATGAAAGTCCCGCCATTCCAGGGATCAATCTGGTGAACCTTCTCTGTACTCCCTCTAAGGCAATAACGTCTTTCCTCAGGTTAGGAGACCAAAACTGCACAAAATACTCCAGGTGCGGTCTCACCAAGGCCCTGTACAACTGCAGCAGAACCTCCTTGCTCCTAAACTCAAATCCTCTTGCTATGAATGCCAACATACCATTCGCTTTCTTCACTGCCTGCTGCACCTGCACGCTTGCTTTCAATGACTGGTGCACCATGACACCCAGGTCACGTTGCATCTCCCCTTCTCCCAATCGGTCACCATTCAGGTAATACTCTGCTTTCCTGTTCTTGCCGCCAAAGTGGATAACCTCACATTTATCCACATTATATTGCATCTGCCATGTATTTGCCCACTCGCCTAATCTATCCAAGTCACTCTGCAGCCTCCTAGCATCCTCCTCGCAGCTAACACTGCCACCCAGCTTCATGTCATCCGCAAACTTAGAGATGTTGCATTCAATTCCCTCGTCCAAATCATTAATATACACTGTAAATAACTGGGGTCCCAGCACTGAGCCTTGCGGTACCCCACTAGTCACTGCCTGCCATTCCGAAAAGGACCCGTTTATTCCTACTCTTTGCTTCCTGTCCGCCAACCAATTTTCTATCCACCTCAACACTGAACCCTCAATACCGTGTGCTTTAAGTTTGTACACCAATCTCCTATGTGGGACCTTGTCGAAGGCCTTCTGAAAGTCCAGATATAACACATCGACTGGTTCTCCCTTATCTGTAATGGTTGGTATTTTGCATGGGTTTGTTACTTTGTTTAAAGGCAAGCTGTGTGTGTGTGTACACTGGTGTGCGCGTGCGTGCACGTGCCTGTGTGTCTTTGTGTCTGTGTGCATGTGTTTTTTAAGATCTGCTTATTGCAAGTGATATGACTTTTGAAACATTATTTTATAAAGTACTGCCATTATTTGATTGTCAACTGCCTTCAAGAGAGATTCAAGATTCAAGATAGCTTTATTTGTCATCCAATATTGGATGAAATTCAGTCACCCACAGTCCAACAATAAAAGCATTAAATAGGCATTTAAATTACACAACCCCAAAAACACACAAAAAAAGAAACATCCATCAAAGAAACATCCATCACAGTGAGTCTCCTCCAGTCCTCTCCTCACTGTGATGGAAGGCCAAAATGTCTTTCCCTTCTCCTGCCGTCTTCTCCCGCGGTCAGGTTGTTGTGGTTGCAGGCCGCGCCGGACGGTCCGCAGCGGGCCGGCCTAAGGCGAGTCGCAGCCGCTCCCGCAGCCTCCGAAGACGGCCGGCTCCGCCGATGATAAGTCCGATCCGGGGCGGGCGAACACGCTGCTGCTGCCGCTGTTGCTGCACGTCGGGGCGGTCGTGGCTCCCGACATTGAAGCCCCATTGAATGCCTATTCATTAAGCATGTTTTGTTGGTAGCTCCATTTGCCTTTACTATACAGCAGTACAAAAGAGCTCATGGACCTGACCATAAGCCCTACAAGATTTTGATTATTCCAACTTTCTTAGAGGATATTGCTTGGCACGGTTAATTTTAATTCTATTTTAAATAAGAAACGATGAAGGATTACATGCTCTAAAGGAAATGGGGCTGGGTAAGTGAAACATGTGTCACTGGGGGAAACCTTTGGATGAGTGACCATAATTCTATTTGTTTCTAGGTACTTATGGAAGAAGATAAAGTGGTCCTCATAAAGTCCAAAATTGGGGGAGGGTTAATTTCGATGGCATTGGACAGGAACTCTCAAAAGTTAATTGGATGGGGATGTTTAGAGTTAAAGAGATGTCTGACTAGTAGGTCATAGAATGCTGGAGTAACTCAGCGGGACAGGCAGCATCTCTGGAGAGAAGGAATGGGTGACGTTTCGTGTCAAGACCCTTCTTCAAACTGAACTAGTGGGAGCCTTTTTAAAGTGGGATATTAACGGGTCAGGCCAATGTGTTCCTGTTAGAGCGAAGAGCAAGGCTGGCAATGTTAGAGAATCTACCACCAGGATCCAGCTGCTTATCTAGTTTAATTTAGTTTTAGTTTAGTTTATTGTCACATTTACTGAGGTACAGTGAAAAGCTTTTGCGTGCTAACCAGTCAGCGGAACATCAATATGTAATTACAATCGAGCCGTCCACAATGTGCAGATACATGATAAAGTGAATAACGTGAAAATGTTTAGTACAAGGTAAAGTCCGATCAATGACTGACCAAGGGTCTCCAATGAGGTAGATAGTATCTCAGGACTGCTCTCTAATTGTTGGTAGGATGGTTCAGTTGCCTGATAACAACTGGTTCACTACCTCTGCTGCACAAACCTTCTGTTCATTCACTGACTTCTGTCCCAAACCGCATTCAATAGACAATAGGTGCAGGAAGAGGCCATTCGGCCCTTCGAGCCAACACCGCCATTCAATGTGATCATGGCTGATCATTCTCAATCAGTACCCCGTTCCTGCCCTCTCCCCATACCCCCTGACTCCGCTATCCTTAAGAGCTCTATCCAGCTCTCTCTTGAATGCATTCAGAGAATTGGCCTCCACTACCTTCTGAGGCAGAGAATTCCACAGATTCACAACTCTCTGACTGAAAAAGTTTTTCCTCATTTCAGTTCTAAATGGCCTACCCCTTATTCTTAAACTGTGGCCTCTTGTTCTGGACTCCCCCAACATTGGGAACATGTTTCCTGCCTCTAACGTGTCCAACCCCTTAATAATCTTATACGTTTCGATAAGATCTCCTCTCATCCTAAATTCCAGTGTATACAAGCCTAGTCGCTCCAGTCTTTCAACATATTCCGGGAATTAACTTGGGAACTATTCCGGGAATTAACTTGGGAATTAACTCAGATCTATCTCTTGCTATGCTGAGCTGTGCATCAGTTGACCAAGTAAAGAAAGGACTTATCCTGGGCTGCAGAAGTAGTTGATCCTTGACTTTGTGCTTTCCTGCATTTCCAAACCATGAACCTGTGAGCAAAGCAGTAACAGGTTAACGAAGCAGTGTTATTGGACCAAACGCAGGCAGGTGGGACTAGTGTAGCTGGGACATGTTGGCTGGTGTGGGCAAGTTGGGCCGAATGGCCTGTTTCCACACTGTATCCCTCTGGCCATGATCACATTGAATGGCGGTGCTGGCTCGAACGGCTGAATGGCCTATTGTCTATTGTGACTCTATGACTCCATGCTGAGGAAATTCTGAGACTCGATGCCAGGGGCTTGCTTGCATGTTTTTGTCTCCATTGTGTTCTAATATTCCTTGGACGGACGTTATCAGCTTCAACTTTAACGTCCGCATGAACTTTTCATCTCCATGGTGAGCAGAGATGTAATCAGTTTGGTTGCCATGGTGATTGAAAATATTGCCAGCCACCCTGAGAGGCCACCGCGGCCGAGGTGAAGCAACATCATTACGGTTTATCAATGTAAGTCTTTGCCGCTCTGAAACAAGAGACGGGCTCCCAGAGGTCAGACAATTGAAATCGCCTGGAGATCAGCCAAATGAAGACAAGCTTCTGCAATTGTTTTCTTTCAATGTTGATAGGTGGTCATTCTAGGTTAATTAAACAATGAGAGATATGCTGTTCACTGTCACTTCAAACAAAAGTGGAGGCTAAAATCTCCCGCCACTCAAAGTTCTGTGGGCTGAGCCCCAACTGTTGAGGTGTAACATTTGTCTTTGTCCCTCTCTTTATCATATCATCATATCATATCATATATATACAGCCGGAAACAGGCCTTTTCGGCCCACCAAGTCCGTGCCGCCCAGCGATCCCTGTACATTAACACTATTCTACACCCACTAGGGACAATTTTTACATTTACCCAGCCAATTAACCTACATACCTGTACGTCTTTGGAGTGTGGGAGGAAACCGAAGATCTCGGAGAAAACCCACGCAGGTCACGGGGAGAACGTACAAACTCCTTACAGTGCAGCACCCGTAGCCAGGATCGAACCTGAGTCTCCGGCGCTGCATTCGCTGTAAAGCAGCAACTCTACCGCTGCGCTACCGTGCCGCCCTCTCTCTCTCTCCCTCTTTCTCTCTCTCACCTGTACTTTTACCTCTACCTCCACTTCTATTTCTACCTCCGTCTTCGTCTCCGTCTCCGTCTCTGTCTCCATTTCTGTGTCTTTCCGAAGCATGTATCGGAGGTGAGTCCACCAACAGTGAAAAACAAAAGTATTGCTTAGTTCCCTTGGTTTTACATGGAAATTAATTGATTCTCTAGCAACCTGCCACTGGATTCATGCCACTAGACTACAGTTAAAACAGTGAATTTAAAGATGATTTGGTGTCATTGTTTAGCTAACTATGCAAACCAAGCTCAATGATAACGGGGAATGTTTTTAACCACTTTACTGGAGATCTGGACAAACCCATAGTTCACCCACCCAAGAGTTTTGATGACTGAAAGCCATTGGATTAATTTGTTTTCTACCAGCCCACTGCCTGTTCAAAATATCAGATGCACTCTGCCAAGCAAGAGAGCTGACCTTGAAACTACTCTGACATTTCAGATGTGCTGTGAAGGATTTTGGTGGAAATTGGAGGGAGCCTAGTATCCATTTCTGGAGCCCAGGGAAGCATCTTTATTCCTCCTGATCACACAAAGGCTTAACTTTTAGTGTCGTTGCTTCTTCCTGATAACGTTGTATTGATCGTGTTTCATGTACTCATTGTTACAAGGCCTTCGGTAATTACTGGCCTAAGTAACACCGACTTTCATAGAAACATAGAAAATAGGTGCAGGAGTAGGCCATTCGGCCCTTCGAGCCAGCACCGCCATTCAATATCATTGCTGATCATCCAAAACCAGTACCCCTTTTCTGCTTTTTCCCCCATATCCCTTGATTCCTTTAGCCTTCAGAGCTAAATCTAAGTCTCTCTTGAAAACATCCAGTGAATTGACATTTCCAGAAGTGGAGACCAATAGCAATGCCATCAATGATTATGCATCCCCCATTTCCTCTGAATTAAGAATGCTGTTGAGAATCAATTGTATTGCACAGCCTGGGGTCACTTAAAGGCTACTTTGCGTAGGGTGAGCAGATTTCCTAAGTGGATTTGATGATCTAGCAGTTTCATGTCATCGTTGCTGACACTGGCCTTTTAATCCAAGCTTCATTCTTTTAAATCCAAAGTTCATGCTACATTCTAGAGTGAATGTAGAGTAGTTCATTCTAGAGTAATAGCTCTGCTCAATAACCAAAAGTCTGTAGTCTCTTTTTGCTCTGGTTTATTTCACTCACTTGCTTATACCGCAATGATGTATTCTGAATGTTTTATGCTTTATTCTTAAATGTTTGCTGTATGTCCGTGTTGTTACGTGCGAGAGGAGCACCAAGACACATTCCTTGTACGTGTACATACTTGGCCAATAATCTTACTCATTCATCATTCATTCATCCTTTTAAAATTCCCCAGCTGCTAATTGGCATTTAAACATGCAGCTTTACAACAATAGCCCAGACAGCTCAGCCCCCCTGGGTGGGGGCCGACATCGGGAGCTCCGGCAGCGTCTTCGCCCGCCCCAAATTGCGGGGCTTGGGTCGGCCCGCTGCGGACCTTTCGCCGTCCGGCGCGGCCTGGAATAGGCCACGGGATTTTCTCTGCCCGGCGGGGGCTTCAATGTCGGGAGCCTCAACCGCCCCGACATGGCAAGTTCAACAGCCTGACCGCGGGAGAAGACAAAAGACATTCTGGCCTTCCATCACAGTGAGGAGGTGACTGGTGGAGACTCACTGTAATGGATGTTTCTTTTTGTTTGGTGTTGGTTTATGATTGTGTGCTATTGCATATTTTTATTGCTTATTTTTATTGGTCTTATTGTTGGACTGTGGGTAATCTTTCATTTCACTGCACATTTATATGTATGTGACAAATAAATTGACTATTGACTATTGACACTAGTTCCATCCTAGCACTAGGGATAATTTACTGTAGCCAATTAACCTGCAAACCTGCACGTCTTTGGAATGTGGGAGGAAAACCGGAGCACCCAGGGAAAACCCACACAGTCACAGTGAGAACGCACAAACTCCGTACAGACAGCACCCATGGTCAGGATCCAACCCGGGTCTCTGGTGCTGCAAGGCAGCAACTCTGCTGCTGCACCACTGTGCCACCCTACTTGGATGTGCATTTAAGGAGCTATGACCCATAGGCCTACGTTATAATGTGTAAGCATGGGATTATAGACACAAAATGCTGGAGTAACTCAACGGGTCAGACGGCACCTCTGGAGCAAATGAATAGATGACGTTTCGAGTCAAGACCCTTCTTCTGGCTAGCTGGCTCTTCTTCAACTAGCAGAGAGAAGGTGGGCTAACTGACCTCTGTGATGGACTGCGCTCAGTCTCCTAGTCTCCCCAGTGTTGCAAACAAATTTTGTAAACAAATGGAGACAATTTTGGGTGGGAATTCAATTGGGTGGGTCATTGTTGGGTGATTAATTTTGATTTAGCCTGCAGACCAGATGAAAGGTTAGGACCCTAATTATTAACTGTGCACTCCCTCCACATCTGCCGCTTGACCTGCTGAGTTCCTCCTGCAGATTGTTGTACCAAATTCTAACATCTTGTGACTCCACTATGCATTACGACTTATAATTTCCAAACCTCTGCAAAAGTAAAAGATCTGAAAAAATACCAAGGAAAGATCTTCTAGAGTCAACAATGGCTGGCGACCGGCTTTCGGGAGCTCCAGCCGTAGCAGCTTCGACCGCCCCGAATCGCGAGGCTCGATCGACCCGCTCGCAGGATCTTCATCGCCCTGCGTGGCTCAGCCGCGGCACTTTCCATCGCCCGGTGGGGGCTCAGGACCTTCATCGGCCTGCTCGGCTCGGCCCTGGAACTTTCCATCGCCCGGCGGGGGTTTCAAAAGTCGGGAGCCTCGATCGCCTCGAGGCAGCAGTTTGACTGCCTGACCACGGGAGAAGAATGAGGAGGAGCTAAGACTTTTCTTTGCCTTCCATCACAGTGAGGGTGTGCCTGGAGCAATCACTGTGATGGTTGTCTGTGTTAAATTGTAATTGTGTGTCTTGTGTCTTGTGTTCTTTATTGTTTACTGTCAACCATTTACTGTTTATTGTTTATTGTCAACCATTTACGCCGACCCTGACCTGTGAGGACGCTGGCGCTGTTTTGTGCGCCGCTTCTCCGTCTGGATAAATCTTTTGTTTGTTTGTTTGTTTTTATGTCTTGTTTGCTCTGTAAAGCGTCTTTGAGTTTCCTGAAAAGCGCTATATAAATTAAATGTATTATTATTATTATTAACAAATGTGTTAGAATTGAACATTGTGAAGGATTGCAAGGCCCGCAGAGCCGTTGAAGTCGTTCAAGCTCTAAATAACGGTTTGTATTTTCTTTCATTGGCACATACAACAAGTAACTGAGGAAAAGCTAAGCAGGAGTGTGGCTGACCAACAGAACGTCTCAGAAATTATTGACACAAAGCATAACAGAGATGAGGAGAAACCTCTTTACTTTGTTGTTCATGACCAAGAATGCATTACTAGAAATGGTCTTGTAGGTAGAACCATGAGTAATTCTTCATTGATTTATTAAAAGAGATAGCATGCAAACAGGCCCTTTGGCCCACTGAGCCAATGCTGACCTTTGATCACCCATTCACACTAGTTCTATGTCATCCCACTTTCGCTGCACATTAGGGGCAATTTACAAAAGCCAATTAACCTGCAAACCCACATATATTTGGGATGCGAGAGGAAACTGGATGACTTGGAAGAAACCCACGCGGTCGGAAGGAAAACGTGCAAACTCCACACAGACAGCACCTGAGAGGTCAGGATCAAAACCTGGGTCTTTGGCACTGTGAGGCAGCAGGTCTACCAGCTGTGCCGTCGTGTCGCCCTTACAAATGTTGCAAATACTCTTTAGGTCAGGCGGCATCTGTGGTGCGGAAGAAACAGATTTAGTGTTTTATGTCACAGACTATACAGTGGTTCTGATGACAGGTCCTCAACGTGAAACATTAACTCTGTTTCTCTCTCCACGGAAGCTGACGGATCTGTTGAATATTTCCACTATCCTCTGATTTCAAGCATCTGTGGATTCTAAGCCAAGGGAACAATCTCATGGCTCATCTAGTTCAGGAAGATAATGGGAAGCTATTCCTATTCAAGAATCAAGAGTCAAGATTGTTTGATTGTCATATGTCCCGGATAGAATCATGAAATTCTTACTTGCAGCAGCACAACAGAATATATAAACATACAGAAGTACACTGTAAACATTATAATACTGTAACTGAAGAAGGGTCTCGACCCAAAATGTCAGCCATTCCTTCTCTCCAGAGATGCTGGCTGTCCCGCTGAGTTACTCCAGCTTTTTGTGGCTATCTTCAACACAAAAAAAGTTCAGTGTTTGTTTATATACGCATACCCACATATACATATTTTATATATATAGAAGGTATTTATTCACAAAATGCTGAAGTAATTCAGCAGGTCAGGCAGCATTTCAGGAAAGAAGGAAAGGGTGACGTTTCGGGTCGAGACCCTTCTTCAGACTGATACATATGTACACACATGCACGCACGCACACACACACACACAAATAACAAACAAACAATAATAGTGCAATAATAACAGTAATAGTCTATGTAGTTCAGAGCTTATTTGGAGGTTGTTGTGTTTAATAGCATAAATAGTTAATGGCTGTAGGGAAGAAGATGTTCCTGAACCTGGATGTTACCGTTTTCAGGCACCGGAGAGAGTGCCGTGAGTGCAGTGATCTCGGTGTTTTTGGGGGTCATGGCTCCATGAGAACATCCTGGAGTCTGGTGCGAATGTGGACGGCTTTCTGACTGTTCGGGTGGACAGGGACTGCAGAGATAGTGACAGCGGTTGGCACAACTCTGGTCATATCGTGGTGAAGGAGCATGTGTGTGGCCCGGACATTGAACTGATGGATGTGGGTCTCCACTTATGCTGTGTGCCCTAAGGACTCTCAAATGCCGCTGTGGTGGCTGTTTAAGTCTATGTTTAATCTTTATGTAGTTATGTATCTTGGTTTTTTTTCTATGACTGCACGGTAAATCAAATTTCACTGTACCTCGGTACACGTGACAATGAAGGACCATTGAACCATTCTTCCCGATGGCAGGAGTGAAATGAGTGTCTGGCCAGGGTGGTGTTGGTCTCTGATGATGCTGGCTGCCTTCAGAACAGATGTAACGTTTTGGCCCACAAGATCAAGGGAGAGAAGACGAATAAATAGTTTTTAATCAGAAGAGAAGAACAATCTGAAATTCGCTGCCTGGAGGATTCCCCACCATTCAGATTACCTTCTTAGAGTCATAGAGACATATAGTGATACAGTGTGGAAGCAAGTCCTTCGGCCCAAATTGCACACGCCGGCCAACATGTCCCAGCTACACTAGTCCCACCCACCCGCATTTGGTCCATATCCCTCCAAACCTGTCCTATCCATGTGCCTTTCTAACTGCTTCTTAAACTACCTCCCTTGGCAGCTTGTTCCACACACCCACCACCCTTTGTGTGCAAAAGTGACCCCTCAGATTCCTATTAAATCTTTTCCCCTTCACCTTAAACCTATGTCCTCTGGGCAAGAGCCTTTGCGTATCTACCTGATGATGATTCTTCCTCTCATGATTTTATACACTCCTATAAGATCACCCCCCCATCCTCCTACGCTCCAAGGAATAGAGTCCCTGCTCAACCTCTCCCTATCGCTCACCCCCTCTAGTCCTGGCAACATCCACGTAAATCTTCTCTGTACCCTTTCCAGCTTGACAGTGTGTGGTATGATTCTGCGATGGTGCAGTTGGAGCTGTGAATCAACTTGCTTTGGGGCCTCTGGGATGCGGACAATACCTGAGATGCCGTGTTTGGTGACAATAGACAATAGACAATAGGTGCAGGAGGAGGCCATTCAGCCCTTCAAGTCAGCACCGCCATTCAATGTGATCATGGCTGATCATTCTCAATCAGTACCCCGTTCCTGCCTTCTCCCCATACCCCCTGACTCCGCTATCCTTAAGAGTTAGTCACACCATAGCTACAGATAGAAGGGAAATTGGGTGACCACCAGCATGGGCAGTACGTGCAGCAGATCTTGCAGGAGTTCGGGGAGGTGTAGGGGAGGAAAGTAAGCTCAAAGCTAATGCAAGATTTAATGGCATTCAGTAGAGGATTGAGGTGAATGGAAGCTGAGTGGCAGCGCAGAAGCGCTCACAAGTCTTCTGGTTGAGGAATAAGGCATGAAATCAAAATTAAGTTAAAAATCAAAGAGAATACACCCTGAGCAAATGGCCAGGACAGAGATCAGGACAAGATGGTTTGACAATAACATAATCCCAATGTAGAAACAAAGAACTGCAGATGCTGGTTAATACACAAAAGGACACTAAGTGCTGGAGTAACTTAGAGGGCCAGGCAGCATCCCTGGAGGGCATGGGTAGGTAACGTTTCGGGTCAAGACAATGTTTACTCGGAGAAATTTCTGGATTAGTTAACAGTCTGACAGCAGAGATGCAAGGAAGAGATAGTGTGACATTCAAATGGAAACGTGCCATGCATTTTTTCAGGATGTAGGAAGAGCAGAGGTTTGGGGAAAGTCAGTGGGTCAGGCAGTATCTGTGGAGGGAAATGGACAGATGAGGTTTTGGGGCAAGACCCTTCTGCACACCGGCATTGGGTAGGTAGTTTATTTTACTTTAGTTTAGTTTAGTTTATTGTCACGTATACCGAGGTACACTGAAAAGCTTTTGTTGTATGCTAACCAGTCAGCAGAAAGACAATATATGATTACAATCGAGCCATTTACAGTGTATAGATACATGATAAGGGAATAACGTTTAGCCAGCAAAATCCGATCAAGGATAATCCGAGGGTCATCAAAGAGGTAGACAGTAGTTCAGCACTGCCCTCTGGTTGTAGTAGGATGATTCAGTTGCCTGATAACAGCTGGGAAGAAACTGTCCCTGAATCAGGAGTTGTGTGTTTTCACACTTCTATACATTTTGCCTGATGGGAGAGGTGAGGAGTGGCCAGGGTGTGACTCGTCCTTGTTAATGCTCCTGGCTTTGCTGAGGCAGCGTGACATATAAACGGAGTCAACAGAAGGGAGGTTGGTTTGTGTGATGGTCTGGGCTGCGTCCATAATTCGCTGCAATTTCTTGCGGTCTTGGATGGAGCTGTTTCCAAACCAAGCTGTGATGCATCCTGATGAAATGCTTTCTATGGCGCATCTGTCGAAACTGGTGAGAGTTGTAGGGGACCATGCCAAACTTTCTAAGCCTTCTAATTAAGTAGAGGCGTTGGTGTGCTTTCTTGGTCGTTGCTTCAGTATGGGTGATCCAGGAGAAGTTGTTGGTGATATTGACTCCTAGGAATTTGAAGCTTTCAACCATCTCTACTTTGGCGCTGTCAAAGTAATTCTAATTTGTCCACAAAGGGAAAGGAAATATTTTCAAATCCATACATTATAATTTATCTAAAACGTACTATTACACATCGATGAAAATAGGATGCATTGGCTCTAATTGGAGGCCCATTTACAGTTTGTTTGGTGAAACATTTTTATGCCACTTTATTTTCAGCCTCCTCATTTTCTTTTCACTCAGTCAGAAATGTTTCAGGAATGCATCAGACAAGTTAGAGATGTTTTAAGGTCATGAGGAATAGGAGTAGTATTAGGCCATTCGGCCCATCAAATCTACTCCGCCAGTCAATCATGGCTGATCTATCTCTCCCTCCCAACCCCATTCTCCTGCCTTCTCCGCATAACCTTTGACACCCGTACTAATCCAGAATCTATCTTATCTGTGCCTTAAAAATATCCATTGAATTGGCCTCCACAGCCTTCTGTGGCAAAGAATTCCACAGGTTCATCACCCGCTGACCAAAGAAATTTCTCCTCAACTTCTTCTTCAGGAGTCAAACAATGACAAGCAGGAGTATTCTTATCCAATCAATGTCTTATCATCTGAACCCCGATGAGAATCATACGACCGCGAATTCCACGTCATCTCGTTCCCTCTTGGCCTCAAAGACATTGACTGGAAACTGTTTCATCAGTTATCAAAATGTCCTTTATCTGACTGTAACAATGATGCAAGGAATGGGCAGTAACTGGGGCCATGGTTGATCACTCCCTGGGGGACACTGCTGCAGCACACACATTCTGATCAGACACTAATTCTTCACGGAGGTCAGAGAGAGGCAATGTGGTCAGGTGAACAACGGCAGTACTTGTGAATTACAGCCTGTAAATTTGATGCCGTAAATGCATTACTCCCGCGCTGTTTCTGCAAACTGCAGGTAATTCTTATCAGGAGTCTTAATAAGATTTGAGCGCTAGATTCTTGATGAGTAAGGCTAATCATCTATGTGATGAGCCCCAATTCAGTCGTTTGCTTTTGTCACAATGAGGGCAGGTCGTAATATATTCCACATAAAACATGCTTTTTAGTTTCGAGATAACGGCATGGGAACAGGCCGCTCGGCCCACCAAGTGTATGCCAATTCACTGATCACCAGTTTGCACTCGTTCTACATTATTCCACTTTCTCATCCACTCCCTGCACACGAGGGATCACTTTATGGTGGCCAATTAACCTACAAACTCATCATCTTTGCGATGTGGGGGGAATCTTATAGAAACGTACAAAATTCTTAAGGGGTTGGACAGGCTAGATGCAGGAAGATTGTTCCCGATGTTGGGGAAGTCCAGAACAAGGGGTCACAGTTTAAGGATAAGGGGGAAGTCTTTTAGGACCGAGATGAGAAACTTTTTTTTCACACAGAGAGTGGTGAATCTGTGGAATTCTCTGCCACAGAAGATAGTTGAGGCCAGTTCATTGGCTATATTTAAGAGGGAGTTAGATGTGGCCCTTGTGGCTAAAGGGATCAGGGGGTATGGAGAGAAGGCAGGTACGGGATACTGAGTTGGATGATCAGCCATGATCATATTGAATGGCGGTGCAGGCTCGAAGGGCCGAATGGCCTACTCCTGCACCTATTTTCTATGTTTCTATGTTTCTATGAAACCACAGCACCCGTAGGAAACCCACTCGGTCAGAAGGAGAACGTGCAAGCTCCACACAGACAGCACCCAAGGTCAGGATCGAGCAAGGTCTCTGGCTCTGTGAGGAAGCAGCTCTACCAGCAGTGCCACTGTGCTGCCCTTACTGGGCAATACCATATTTAATTTATTCTAAACCACAAAGTAAATTTGCCTCAAGTTCTGCAAGGAATATTCTGTGAAATACGTAATTTTGCAACCAGGGAACTTTGAGCCAGGTCGAGATGATTTTTGCATTATGCAGAGAAAGAGCTGGGTGTTTTCGTAGCCCTGCTTTGAACAATGATCACTGCGGTGCCAAATAGAGTGATTTGGATTAAATATTAACCCCCACAATTCGCTATAGAAAGTGCTGAAGTGCTAACCACATATTTAAGATAATACGAACCTATGCTATTCACAGCCCTGAGGAAGATTTAGATTTATCTTAAATTGATAGAGATCAATGTTTTTGGCAAGAACCAAGAAGCTGGGGAATTGAGCAATGTGGCATTGATGAATGAACATTCCATGCATTCCTACAGAATCCTTCTCTCCACTGTATTAATACATTCGCTAAATTAGACCATAATGATGCCTCAAGTGAATATCAAACATCTCAGACAATGAGTGTTGCATTGGAAAGTTTTTCCTTTGTTAGGGCTCGGGTCGAATGACCGCATACGGTAGTTTTAGAAAATGACTTTCTGAAAATGTCACCACACAGGCAAGTGACCAGTGAATAGCCACTTTTTTTTTTCTCCTCAACCTAGGGTAGTCTCAAAACTAGACTAGAAAGGTGTGTAAGCGAGTGGCGCGAGATTTAAAAGGGATCTGAAGGGCAAACGTTTTACACTGAAGGGTGGTACTTATGTAAAACGTGCTTCCATAGGAAGTAGGAGAGGCAGTTACAATTATAACATTTAAAAGGCACTTCATATCATATATTTACAGCCGGAAACAGGCCTTTTCGGCCCTCCAAGTCCGTGCCGCCCAGTGATCCCCGCACATTAACACTATCCTACACCCACTAGGGACAATTTTTACATTTACCCAGCCAATTAACCTACATACCTGTACGTCTTTGGAGTGTGGGAGGAAACCGAAGATCTCGGAGAAAACCCACGCAGGTCACGGGGAGAACGTACAAACTCCTTACAGTGCAGCACCCGTAGTCAGGATCGAACCTGAGTCTCCGGCGCTGCATTCGCTGTAAAGCAGCAACTCTACCGCTGCGCTACCGTGCCGCCCTATACTTCATTGGTTCATGGATAGGAAAGGCTCGGAGGGGGAGGGACCACAGTGAGGTACTTGGATGGAAGAGGTTTGGAGGGATACAGGCCAAACGCAGACAGGTGGGACTAGTGTAGCTGGGCCGGTGTGGGCAAGTTGGGCTGAAGGGCCTGTTTCCACGCTGCATGACTCCATGACTCTAAGCAAGTAAAACTAGCTCGACTAGGTAAGTTGGTCAGATTGGAGGAGTTGGAAAAGCCTGTTGCTGTGCTGTATGGATCTGTGACTCACTGACTAAAACCCTGATATACATATAGAAATAAATCTGCTTCCATTTCCATTTAACATGATTAGCAAAAGGGAGGTGTATTTTTGTTTTTAAACAACAAACGTTTTGGATGTGGAATGCACTGCCCAGATGGATGGCATAACCAGATAAGAACATAAAATAGACAAATTCATACAGCAATGAGGAAATAGGAAGAAAGTGAGCTTAATTGGACTGGTCCTTCAAAGAACACTGACCCAAGAAACAGGTTGTATGATCCTAATGTATAATAACGTATGTCCCCTGGTCTGAAGCTGATAATCTTATAAACATTGATTTTTAAAAGATTAAAAAATAATAATTTTAACAACAGGGCAGCAGTGGGAGAGCTACTGCCTTACAGTACCAGAGACCTGGGTTCGACCCCGACTACGGGTACTGTCAGTACGGAGTTTGTACGTTCTCCCCATGACCGCATGGGTTTTCTCTGAGATCTTCAGTTTCCAAGGACATACAGGTTTGTAGGTTAATTGGCTTGGTAGAAATGTAATTTGTCCCTAGTGCGTGTAGGATAGTGTTAATGTGCGGGGATCGCTGGTCGATGCAGACTCGTTGGGCCGAAGGGCCTGTTTCCGCACTGTATCTCTAAACTAAACTAAACTAAACAGAGAGATCAAACAATATATAATTCTCCATTTTGCATCCTATCTGTCTTCTCCACCTTAACAATGAAGGAAAAATTCTAATATAGATACAGTAGATGTATATCAGTTCTAGTGATTCTTTTGTACTGGAGCCTAAAAACTTCAGACAATAGACAATAGACGCAGGAGTAGGCCATTCGGCCCTTCGAGCCAGCACCGCCATTCAATGTGATCATGGCTGATCATTTACAATCAGTACCCCGTTCCTGCCCTCTCCCCATACTCCCTGACTCCACTATCATTAAGAGCTCTATATAGCTCTCTCTTGAAAGCTCCAGAGAATTGGCATCCACTGCCTTCTGAGGCAGAGAATTCCACAGACTTTCAAGGATAAAGAAGGCTGTCAGAAGCATCTATAATTTGGAAGCTCAGGCACTGAAGGGATTTATTCTTCTCATTGGACTGGTCTTGTAAACTACCAACTCCTTAAAGGGGGAGTTTGAAGTCTTCAATGGCCAGAGTTTACAAAAATACCATTGTTCATTTCAAGCTCTATAGAGAATGGACGGCTTAAACTTTGTCCTTGAACCTGTTCACCATCAAGATTTTTTTGACTTGTATACTCTGACCCGGGTGTACTCAGGGGGGTGGCACTGAACAGTTTAAAGTTGGGTATTTTAAAAGTGGTTGATTTACCAAACCAATAAAATACTTATCTGGCAGGATTGATCAAAATCACGAAAACACAAAATCATAGAAAGTACAGCACAGAAATAGAGGAGTGGATGTGGAGAGGATATTCCCACTCGTGGGAGAGTCTCGGACTAGAGGTCACAGCCTCAGAATTAAAGGATGTGCCTTCAGGAAGGAGATGAGGAGGAATTTCTTTAGTCAGAGGGTGGCGAATCTGTGGAATTCTTTGCCACAGAAGGCTGTGGAGGCCAGGTCAATGGATATTTATACGTCAGAGATAGATGGATTCTTGATTAGTACGGGTGTCAAGGGTTCTGGGCAGAAGGGGATTAGGAGGGAGAGATGGATCAGCCATGATTGAATGGCAGAATAGACTCGATGGGCTGAATGGCCTAATTCTGCTCCTATCACATGACCTTGTGAGAAATATGTACCTTTTGGCCATTTCATCATGAGGTCTCTCGACAGGAATCCCATTTGCCTGCATTAGACTTGACTCCCTCTGTCTACCAAGTCACTATGGATCCCATGTGCCTTCCTATCTAAGAAAATCATCAAGCATCTTTTAAATGTTGTCATTGTATCTGCCTCCACCAAATCCTCTGGCATCACATTCCAGATATTCACTTCCTTCTGTCTGAAAAATCTACCCCTCAGATTTTCCTTAAATTTCTCCTCTCTCATGTTAATCTGGGCCAAGTAGTTCTAGACCTTTTGGGTCTATCTATCTATTCTATCTATCAACACAGAGCAGCATGGGAACAGGCCCTTCGGCCCACGATGCTTGTACCAACCATGGTGCCAATTAACACTAATTCCATCTTCCTTCACATCTTCCTTCACTGCTGGTAGAGCTGCTTCCTCACAGCGCCAGAGACCTTTCTCGATCCTGACCTTGGTTGCTGTCTGTGTGGAGCTTGCACGTTCTCCTTCTGACCGAGTGGGTTTCCTATGGGTGCTGCAGTTTCGATATCTCTCATTCCCTGCCTTTCATGTCGCTACGTAAATGTCCCTTAACTTTTATTACTCAATCTTCTTTCACCACTTTCCCTGACAACACCTTGCAGGCACTTACAACCCTCTGTGTTCATAGAACGTAGAACAGTACAGCACAAGAACAGGCCATTCAGTCCGCAGTGTTTGGGTGAATCGTACAACGAGATCTGGGTGTCCTAGTGCATCAGTCACTGAAAGGAAGCATGCAGGTACAGCAGGCAGTGAAGAAACACAATGGAATGTTGGCCTTCATAACAAGAGGAGTTGAGTATAGGAGCAAAGAGGTCCTTCTGCAGTTGTACAGGGCCCTAGTGAGACCGCACCTGGAGTACTGTGTGCAGTTTTGGTCTCCAAATTTGAGGAAGGATATTCTTGCTATTGAGGGCGTGCAGCGTAGGTTTACTAGGTTAATTCCCGGAATGGCGGGACTATCATATGTTGAAAGACTGGAGCGACTAGGCTTGTATACACTGGAATTTAGAAGGATGAGAGGAGATCTTATCGAAACGTATAAGATTATTAAGGGGTTGGACACGTTAGAGGCAGGAAACATGTTCCCAATGTTGGGGGAGTCCAGAACAAGGGGCCACAGTTTAAGAATAAATGGCAGGCCATTTAGAACTGAGATGAGGAAAAACTTTTTCAGTCAGAGAGTTGTGAATCTGTGGAATTTTCTGCCTCAGAAGGTGGTGGAGGCCAATTCTCTGAATGCATTCAAGAGAGAGCTAGATAGAGCTCTTAAGGATAGCGGAGTCAGGGGGTATGGGGAGATGGCAGGAACGGGGTACTGATTGAGAATGATCAGCCATGTTCACATTGAATGGCGGTGCTGGCTCGAAGGGCCGAATGGCCTCCTCCTGCACCTATTGTCTATTGTCTATTGTCTATTGAATCATGGTGCCAAGACAAATTCTCATCTGCTGGCACATAATCCATATCCCTCCATTCCCTGCATATCCATACGCTTATCAAAAAGCCTCTTAAAAGCCACTATTATATCTGCCTCAACCACCACCCCTGACAGCACTTTCCAGGCACACACCACGCTCTGTGTAAAAAAACTCGACCCGTACATCTCCTTTAAACTTTGCCCCTCTCAACTTAAAGCTATGTCCTCTAGCATTTGATGTTTCCATCCTGGGGAAAAGGATTCTGGCTGTCTCTCATATCTATGCCTGCCATAATTTAATATACTTTTTATCAGCTTTTCCCTCAACGTCCGGCGCACTAGAAAAAAAACCAATCCAAGTCTGCCAACCTCTCCATGTAGCTAATAACATCTAATCTAGTCCGTTCTGGTAAATCGCCTCTGCACCCTTTCCAAAGCGAAACTTGCCCTGCACATTTCCTTTAAACCTTCTCCATCTCACCGTGAAGCTACGTGTTCCGGTACAAATCTATCACGGACAACTGAGGTCCCTGCATTGATCCTTGTGGAACACCACTAACATTCTGTCAGACTAAAAACCATAACAATACCCCTCAATTTCAACGTCCAAGCTAATTTTGGATCTAATCTACCAAGTCACTGTGGATCCCATGTGCCTTAAACGTCTGGATCAACCTACCATTATTGAACTGGTCGAATATTTCACTCAGGTTCATTTACTTCCCGACCCGCATCAATTATCTTTGCCATCTCCTCTAAAAACTCAATTGATGAACTGATTCATAAACATGACCTTCCCCCCACACTAAGGGCTATCCCAAAGAAGTCCATATTTTTTCGAGTGTCAGTAAAACCTATCCCAAATAATCTTCTCCAACTATTTCTCTGCCACTGATATAAGGATGCCCCCACATCATTTTATAAACCTCTGGAAAGTGATCCTCTAGCCTCTTGTGTTCCAGTGAAATTAAATCCATTGCCTATCCCGGGCAATATCTCTGTGAATCTCTTCCGCTCTCTCTCTATCTCTACCACATCCGCCATGTAGTCTGGAAACAGAAATGTACACAGTGCGCACAGTTCTTAAGTGTGGTTTCATTGACGTTTTGATTCTTCAGAGAACCTTTGAATATTCAGGAGTTAACTATTGAGGACTGCAAACCTTGCCAGTTACCAAAGATATGCAGTTTACAAACCTTTAACGGCGCAACCTGTCGCCAAATAGAATCCGTCAATTGTACAATTTGGGGAATTTAGATACTTCTCGGTAGAACCTTATTGGGTTTTGAAAAGACATTATCTTTCAACGTCCATTTTTCGACGTTGCTTCCTTTTGAAGGGAAGTCTTTCTTCTTTACTTAATGCAGAATTACAAGGCACAGAGGGGGAGACATGAAATCATTTTGCTTGCTTCATCCATTATTAATGACTTTTACCCATGGATGAATCATTTCCTCCTGCCTTCTCGTGAGCACGTCTCGGTGTTGCCAAACTGATTTTGTATTCGGCAGGTAAAGACGACAGCAGCACCCGGAGAGTCGTGCTGTCGGTTCTGAAAGCCCATGGACGAGGGGCTGTGTGATGCAAGGGAAGGGATTAATTAGTCGGGGATCCAGGAAGTCCCTGATGTGCAAAAACCTGCTAAATGAGATGATAGCAGGAAATTATTCAATTTAATTTTCATAATTAATGCTGATGCCGCACGCTGATGAAAGCTCTTCTCTCCTTAGCTCTGGGTTAGTTTAGTTTAGTTTAGGTTAGTTTAGGTTAGTTTAGTGACAGAATATAAACAGGCCTTTTAGCTCACTGATTCTATGCTGACCATTGATCGTCCTTACTTTCTAATTATATTTTACCCCACTTTCTCCTCCACTCCCCTGCACATTAGAGGGAATTTTACAGGGGCCAATTAACCTCCAACCCACACATCTTTGGGCTTTGGGAGAAAACCGGAGGACTCGGAGGAAACCCTGGTTAGAGACCCATTCGGGAACTCCAAGCCACGGAGAGTTTCAACCGTCCCAACGCGGGAGTTTTGATCACCCCGACGCGAGGGCTTCGCGATCGTTGCCGGCGGGAGCTTTGATCGCCCCAACTGCGGATGGTTCGTCAGTCCTGAGCGCGGGAGAATAAAGAGGGAGAAGATTGGACTTTATTACCTTCCATCACAGGGAGGAATGTGGGGAGCCGCTGTGGTGGATGTTCATGTTAACTTTTATTTTATGTGGCAGCGTGCCTTGTTGCTTTTCACTTAGTATGGCTGTATGGTAACTCAAACTTCACCGTACCTTAATTGGCACACGTGACAATAAACTGACCTTGAAACCTAGAAAAACCACGAGGCCACAGGGAGAAGGTGCAAACTCCATGGTGGCATTTGAGCATCATTTGGATAGGCATATGGATCAGCAGGGAATGGAAGGATATGGATAAAGAACAGGCAGAGGAGATTAGTTTAACATTGTGTTCAGCATAGGTGTTGTGGGCCATAGGGCCCATTCCTGTGCTGTACTGTTCTATGTGCTTTGTTCTATCCCGCCAAGATGTATTCCCAGAGCCTGTCACCCAAAATGGGTGGCCATCTGAAAGGGTGCAGAGAAGATTTACGAGGATGTTGCCAGGGCTAGAGGGAGAGGGAGCTACAGGGAGAGGTTGAGAAGGCTGGGACTCTATTCCCTGGTGCGCAGGAGGATGAGGGGTGATCTTATAGAGGTGTACAAAATCATGAGAGGAATAGATCGGGTAGACGCACAGAGTCTTTTGCCCAGAGTAGGTGAATCAAGGTCCAGAGGACATAGGTTTAACGTGAAGGGGAAAAGACTTAATATGAATCTGAGGGGTAACTTTTCACACAGTGGGTGCATGGAACAAGCTGCCAGAGGAGGTATTTGAGGCTGGGACTATCCCAACGCTTAAGAAACAGTTGGACAGGTACATGGATAGGTCAGGTTAGGAGGGATATGGACCAAACGCGTGCAGGTGGGACTAATGTAGCTGGGACATGTTGGCCAGTGTGGGCAAGTTGGGCCGAAGGGCTTGTTTCCACGCTATATCACTCTATGACTCTGTCTGCTTTACAGATAGATCAACTGCAGGTTAGCCTGGGGCATTTCCCACGGCACATCGTTGTCCGTAGAATACCTGATCAGTATGTTTAGAGCAGCAAACATTTCTTTCTCGGAATGACCGAGAACGGAAACCCGCCCCCACAATCTCTTGGTATTATGAGGTAGCATGTTTCAGTCAGTCTTCAAACAATTTGCACACAGTATAATTGAGATGAATATCCTTTTTTTGTAATGGGGCGGACTGCTTGAGACTTTGTTTAAAATGTTATGTCAATGGATTGCAGCTCCACATTACAATCTGCTTTGTTATATTCCAAAGTAAATTTCATCTTTGTTAATCACATCCTCAGTGATGATCAGTGATGAATAAGAGTCATGACCCGACCCATCGCCTAGTCATATCCTCCAGAGATGCTGCCTGACCCACCGAGTTACTCCGCTACTTTGTGTTTAGGGCGGCAGGGTGGCGCAGAGGTAGAGCTGCTGCCTCACAGCGCCAGGGACCCGGGTTCAATCCTGACCTCCGATGCCGTCTGTGCAGGAAGGATATTCTTGCTATGGAGGGCGTGCAGCGTAGGTTCACTAGGTTAATTCCCGGAATGGCGGGACTGTCGTATGTTGAAAGGCTGGAGCGATTGGGCTTGTATACACTGGAATTTAGAAGGATGAGGGGGGATCTTATTGAAACATATAAGATAATTAGGGGATTGGACACATTAGAGGCAGGAAACATGTTCCCAATGTTGGGGGAGTCCAGAACAAGGGGCCACAGTTTATGAATAAGGGGTAGGCCATTTAGAACGGAGATGAGGAAGAACTTTTTCAGTCAGAGAGTGGTGAAGGTGTGGAATTCTCTGCCTCAGAAGGCAGTGGAGGCCAGTTCGTTGGATGCTTTCAAGAGAGAGCTGGATAGAGCTCTTAAGGATAGCGGAGTGAGGGGGTATGGGGAGAAGGCAGGAACGGGGTACTGATTGAGAGTGATCAGCCATGATCACATTGAATGGCGGTGCTGGCTCGAAGGGCTGAATGGCCTCCTCCTGCACCTA
Source organism: Rhinoraja longicauda (assembly GCF_053455715.1). Classification (NCBI taxonomy): domain Eukaryota; kingdom Metazoa; phylum Chordata; class Chondrichthyes; order Rajiformes; family Arhynchobatidae; genus Rhinoraja; species Rhinoraja longicauda. The sequence continues at coordinate 101,576,624 of NC_135954.1, forward strand.
TTGTCTATTGTCTATTGTCTATTGCAGAGTTTGCACGTTCCCCCGTGACCACATTCCAAAGGTGTCCAAGTCCGTAGGTTCATTGCGTCTGAAGAAGGGTCTCAACCTGAAACATCGCACGTTTCTTCTCTCCAGAGACGTTGCCTATCCCAGTGAGTTACTCCAGCATTTTGTGTGTATCCGTAGGTTCATTGGCCTCTCTGTAGGATGCGAAAGTGGGATGACATGGAACTAGTGTATGTGTGATCGATGGTCACATTGGAATCGATGGGCCGAAGGGCCTATTTTCATGCTCTATCTCTAAAATTAAAACAAGATTCCCACATCTGCAACTCCTTGTGTCTCCAAGAATAAATATGAATATTTTGATTTGGCTGGGGCCAGAAAATCTAATCAGCAACACTTGGACTGCCAGAGATTGCATGGATTAAAGTCATTCAAGAAGGTGGTTTACCACCAATTACGAGCAGTAAAGGATAATTAATAAATGTCGGCTTAGCCAGCAATTCCCCAAAAAATGTACAAAGGAAAAGATGGGCCAGGATGTATCCTGTTGTTCAGAAAATTACGAACCGTTTATCAAAGTTCTACAATGATCTATTCTACATTTCCTTGATCTCCATTCCTTTGTGCTATTTTCACAACTTCCATTTCCTTATCTATGTGTCTCCCTCTCCCCTGACATCAGTCTGAAGAAGGGTCTCGACCCAAAACGTAACCCATTTCTTCTATGCTGCCTGTCCCGCTGAGTTACTCCAGCATTTTGTGTCTGTCTTCAGTTTAAACCAGCATCTGCAGTTCCTGAGGGTACGTCAAGAGGAACGTTATTTTATTCCGCAATCTAAACATCATACAACGTGCCTTTAAAAGAGTAGGTTTCTGACTTTAATGGGATAGGTAAGTAAGGATTATTTAGAAAAAAATAGTAGTCTTCCCTGAAATAAATCACAGGAAAGCTGGGGTACATTAATCATAAGGTCATAAGGTCATAAGGAATAGGAGTAGAACTAGCCCATTCGGCCCATCAAGTCTACTCCATCATCCAATCATGGCTAATCTATCTCTCTCTCCTCACCCCATTCTCCTGCCTTCTCCCCATAACCTCTAACACCTGGAGTAATCAAGAATCTATCTATCTCTGCCTTAAAAATATCCACTGACTTGGCCTCCACAGCTTTCTGTGATAAAGACTTTCACAGATTCACAACCTTCTGATTAAATAAATTTCCCCTCATCTCCTTCCTAGAAGAACGTTAAGGTGGTTGGATTTTTTGAAGAGGTAAGGTAATGCATGAGTGCAATGCATTTGACGTGGTTTGCATGACTTTCAGAAGTTTTTTTTAAATTAAATTTTTTAAATATTATTTTTATTGCTTTTTCAAATAACATACAAAAACATTTAAGATAACATAAAATAACAGAACATAACAAGGCACATCAACAGCAAGGTCACCTTTAGGCACCTAAAGGCATTTTAAATATAAAGGAAGTAAGGCACGAATCTGCTATAGTACATGTTTATATAGATATATATATATATATATATATATATATATATATATATATATATATATATATATATATATACACACACACACACACACATATATATATATATATATATATATATATATATATATATATATATATATATATATATATATATATACAAACTGCTCCCACCTTTAATAACCCAACCAGACAATAATCACAATGAAAATTTCAGAAGTTTTAATGACAGACTAGCAGACCTGCCGCTTCACTGCTCCAGTGACCCAGGTTCAATCCTGACCACCAGTACTGTCAGTGTGCAGTTTGCATGTTTTCCCCGTAACTGCGTGGGTTTATTCCGCGTGCTCCAGTTTCCCCCCACATCTTAAAAATGTACAGCTTTATAAGTTGATCAGCCATTGCAAATTTGATTGCTAGAATCAGGGGAAGCTGATGGGAATGTAGGGGGAACAACATGGGACAGGTGGGTACTTGATGATCAGTGTGCATTCAATGGGCTGAAGGGCTTGTGTCCATGCTGTTCGACTCGATGACAAGGCCCTCTTGGCAAACTGGTCCAAATTATAACGGTGCATGGGGACCAAGAAAGATTGATAAATTTGACCAAAAATTGGATCAGTGCCTGGACCAAGAGGGTTATAATTGTAGGTAGGCTGTATTTATAACTCAAAAACTGTTAGTATTGAAATTCATATGTTTAGGAAGGAACTGTAGATGCTGGTTTACACCGAAGATATTCACAAAATGCTGGAGTAACTCAATGGGTCAGACAGCATCTCTGGAGAAAAGGAATAGGCGATGTTTCGGGTTGAAAACCTTCTTCAGACTCAGAAATTCAGTAGTTTTTATACTCATTCTATCACTTTTTGTTATACATATCGTGTCTTACTAATTTGATCAAATGTTTTGAGGAGGAGATGAAAGTGATCGGTGAGGGAATGGTAGCAGTGTTGTCTACTTGGATTTTAGTAAGACATTTGATAAAGTTCCCCATGGAAGTCTGATCCAGAAAATTAAGATGCACGGGATTATCGGTGACTTGGTCGTATGGATTCAGAACTGGCTTACTGGCAGAAGGCAGAAGGTTGTGGTGGAAGAACAATATTCAGTCTGGTGGACTGTGACCAGTGGAGTTCTTCAGGGATCTGTGCTGGGACCTCTGCTCTTTGTGATATATATAAATGACTTGGAAGTAAACATAGAACGGTACTTAGTGAGTTTGTAGATGGCACCAAGGCTGGGGTCGCGGACTGGGTGGAAGGCCGTCAAGGTATACAGCAAGATGGAGGCCAGCAGCAGAAATGGGCAGAGTAATGGCAGATGGTATTTAAGCCGAGCAAGTGTGATGTGTTGCACTTTGGGAGGTCTAATGTAAGGGGACAATATACTATTAGTGGCATGACCCTTAACAACATTGATGTGCAGAGGGATCTTGGGGTCCAAGTCCGTTACACCCTGAAAATAGCTGCACAAGTAGATAGAGTGGTAAAGAAGGCATATGGTATGCTTGCTTTCATAGGTTGGGGCATTGAGTATAAGAGTCTGGAAATCATAATGCAACTTTTCAAAACATTGGTCAGGCTGCATTTAGAGTATTGCATGCACTTCTGGTCGCCACATTATAGGATGGATGTGGAGGCTTTGGAAAGGATGCAGAGGAGGTTTACCAGAATGTTTCCTGGATTAGGGAGTATTAGCTCTCAGGAGAGGTTGGACGGACTTGGACTGTTTTCTCTCGAACGCCAGAGATTGCGGGGAGACCTGATGAAGCATATAGAATTATGAGAGGCATAGATAGGATAGACTGTCAGAACCCTTTTCTCAGGATGGATAAATCAAATACTAAAGGGCAGAGCTTTAAGGTGAAAGGGGCAAAATTTAAAGGAGTTGTGCGGGGCAAGATTTTTTACACAGTGTGTGGTGAGTTCCTGGAATGTCCTGTTAGGATTGGGGTCGAGGCAGATACGATAGTGGCATTGAAGAGACTTTTGGATAGGCATGTGGGTGAGGCAGGAATTAAGGGATTATGGATAATATGCAGGTAGTTAAGAGCTGACCTTGGCTTTATGTTCGACACAGACATTGTGGGCTGAAGGATCTGTTCTAATGCTGTACTGTTCTCTGTTCTGTAATAATATTTTAGTTTTAAACGTAAAGGGCTTGTCAAAGAAGTTACTGCATTTAAGCTTTATGGTGCTTAACATATGATAAGGGTTTGACGGGCACTAGGGCCTGTACTCACAGCAGTTTAGAAGAACAAGGGGGGTCCTCATTGAAACATACCGAATAGGGAAAGGCTTGGATAGAGTGGATGTGGAGAGGATGTTTCCACTAGTGGGAGAGTCTAGGACTGGTGGTCATGGCCTCAGAATTAAAGGACGTTCCTTGAGGAAGGAGATGAGGAGGAATTTATTCTGCCAGAGGGTGGTGAATCTGTGGAATTCTTTGCTGCAGCAGACTGTGGAAGTCAAGTCAATGGATATTTTTAAGGCAGAAATAGATAGATTCTTGATTAGTACGGGTGTCAGAGGTTATGGGGAGAAGGCAGGAAAATGGGGTTAGGAGGGAGAGATAGATCAGCCATGATTGAATGGTGGAGTAGACTTGATGGGCCAAATTCTGCACCTATCACTTATGACCTTACGACCTTTAGGATATATCTAGATGAGCACCTCAATTGCCAAGGAGAGGAGGAAGGGGTTGTTAGAGGTTACCTAAAATTAAAGAATTCAATGTTCATACCGTTAGGTTGTAATCCGCACCAGCGGAATATGAGGTGCAAGTGTTCAGCAAAGGTGTCACCGAGCCTACGCTTGGTCACACCGATGTACAAAAAGCCTCGGCAACACCAGATGCAGTAGGTGAGGTCAGAGGAGGTGCATGTGAATCTCTGCCTCACCTGGAAGGACTGCTGTGGCCCATGAATGAAGGCAAGTGAGGAGTGATAAGGGCGGGTTGCGGGGGGAAAGGGGGGGGGGTGGTTCAGGTGGCAAGGGATGAGTGAACCAAGGAGTTGCGGAGATGTCCTTGTTTTCAATAGATTTACGAGGAGTTTACTAGTTCTAACATATGATCGTGATGAAGGTTTGGATTTACTGCAGTTGTTTTCTTCGGAACAAAGGAGGTTGAGGAAGGACTTAATTGAAGCGTGTCAAATTGTGATTAGGTTAATAGAATGAATGTGAAAGTGTGTAGAGGTTATGGGGGTGAAGGCAGGAGAATGTGGTTGGGAGGGAGAGATAGATCAGCCATGATTGAATGGCAGGGTGGACTTGATGGGCTAAATGACCTAATTCTACCCCTATTCCTTATGACCTTATGATCCACTGGAATTGACAGAGTGATTCAAAACCAGGAAAGATGAGGAGAAGTATTTTCAGGCTGGAGGTGGGACCATTCTGGAAGCCATTCTCTGAAACTGAGGTAGACATATTGACCTGGACAAGTTCTTGAAGAGCCCTGACCTGCAGGATAAGCAGGCAGTGCTGGATGAACATAATAGGCTGGGGGACTCTTGTTCTTCTGAGACAGAGAGGATGCGATGTGCACCCTCCTTCTCTGTTATATACTTGCTACGATTCTCTAAATGTAATCCTACCAGTGCTGCTGGAATTGCAATGTCCGCAGAACGCACGTTGCCACCTTGGGGCTCGGAGAATCAGGACTATATGAGGCATGGGGTTACTGCAGAACCACAACGTCTCTACTGTCTGAGTAACAATTTTGCGTTTAGACAAAATATTTAATTAAGGTTAAAGAAGGATTTCCGCAAAGCAGCACTCCTTGCACGAAACTAAAGCATCAGCTTAGATTGTCTGATCAATATCTGGAAGTCCAAATGAGTCCATAACCTCCAGAGAGAGACTTACTGACATTCCTAAAGCATGCTGATGTTCCTAAAGCAATATTATTATTAAGAGCTCAGCGTAAACCTGGCTGGAGAGAGGCAGCATCAGGGACAATATCCTTTTCGCTCTGAGGCAATTGGATAAAGCAAATTTCAGTGGACTGTGACAGGACTAAATTGAAATTGGGATGGAAGATTTGATAAAGTTTGACTGATGGGTCACAACACAGCTGAAAACAAATTAATTGAAAACTTATTGCTTGGCAATAAAACTATAAAACACTGGAAATGCAAGCCTCTATTGTCTAGAAAGGTCGTTCTGCCAAAGATGAAAGACCCAGAAATATTATCACTCAAATTGTTCAAAATTACACGAGATGACTGATTATCTCATTCTTGATGCCAGTAACGTCAATTCCACTTTGACTTTGGACTTCAAGATGGATGCAGCTCATTCAAGAATCTAATATTTCTGTTAGTCTTGCTCAAAATTGGACAGGTTGGCTTGGAAGAACGTGGAATTTCAAGCCCAAAGTAGATTTTGCAAAAAATTTATATTTTAGATTAAAAAAATGTTCTGCTGAGAAGTGTGATGTAGGAAAAATGAGGAGAAGCATTGCATTAAATGCTCCAATCCTACACAAAACAGCCTCAATCCCAAGGGAAAGACAAAAAAGGGGAGGAAGAAGAAGAACAGGAGAAAGAAAGAGGTGCCTCGCAGTGCCACAGGGTTCAATCCTGACCTTGGGTGCTTTCTGTGTGGAGTTTGCATGCACATTCTCCCTGTCACCGTGTGTGTTTCAGGTGCTCTGGTTTCCTCCCACATCCGAAAGACTTGTGGGATGGAGTTTAATCAGCCTCTGTAAGTAGCCCCAATGTGTAGGGAGTGGATGAGAAAGTGGGATAACAGAACAAGTATGAACAGGTGATTGATGGTTGGTGTGGACTCGCTTGGGCTGAAGGGCCCGTTTCCATGCTGTATCTCCCTTGCAATCTATTTCCCTGTTGAGTCTGAGATAGTGGTAAGACTTTGGGGAGCCGATGGATGAGTGGATTACTGATGAGATCGGATGACGTGCAAGGAGGCTTGGGGGAATCATTCTTATCAACGACTCCAGTCGAGCCAAGAGATGGTTTCTGCCCTGTAATTTCCATGTACTTAAAAAGGAATCAATAGGATTTCCTCTGGGGCACGAACGATCAACCTGCACTCGGTCACACTACTAATCAATGTGTTTATCTGTAATTGTGAGGATTTAATCAGAATCTAAATAGTAAGGTTTTTACAAAAGAAAATAGAAAATAGATTTAAGCAAATATATTTTCTTTTAACCTCGGGACCTGAAATTTAAAAACATGATCTCGAAATGCCATAAAGCAGTGCCTTGAAATCCGAAGGATGTGTGGGAAGGAACCTGATTTCAGATTTTGAGGATAGACACAAAAAGCTGGAGTAACACAACGGGCAGACAACATCTCTGGAGAAAAGGAATTGGTGACATTTCAGGCCAAGACTGAAGAAGGGTCTCAACCCGAAACGTCACCTATTCCACTTCTCCAGAGATGTTGTTTGACACGCTGAGTTACTCCAGCTTTTTGTGTCTATCCTCAAAATCTGAAATCAGGTCACCGGCAGACTAAAAATCATTCCCAAGTGACCGAGGACATCATAAAATAGTATCCAAAGGCAAAAAAATGATTCTTGAACATTTGCTCTGGCAAAGGCGATTCAGTCATCTTTAAAGTTTTGAATTGGAAGTAGAATTGCAAGAAGGAGAGGAGTATAAAGTAAACTTAAGGCAGCAGTTCTTCATTCAGGAATTACAGAGAACAATGTTATTCACAGGCAAGAAGTTGATCAACTTATCTTAAAAAAAAACTTCAAACACTATCTCACAGAAAAGCCACTGAAACATTGACAGAAATCTAATCAACCATCTTACAATAGTTTATGACCATTTGATATAATTTATGACATTTGAGAAACCAATATAATTCTTTAATTAAATATAAATATTATCATTTATGAAATAATATACTTGTCCGACAACCAGGGAATAATACCCAATGCATCAGCTGTTCAACCAGAGGATCGTAGGCAGCGCGGTGGCGCAGCGGTATAGTTGCTGCCTTACAGTGCTTGCAGCGCCGGAGACCCAGGTCCGATCCCGATTACGGGTGCTGTCTGTACGGAGATTGTACGTTCTCCCCGTGACCGCGTGGCGGTTTTCTCCGAGATCTTTGGTTTCGTCCCACACTTCAAAGACATAGAAACATAGAAAATAGGTGCAGGAGGAGGCCATTCGGCCATTCGAGCCAGCACCGCCATTCATTGTGATCATGGCTGATCGTTCCAATCAATAACCCGTGCCTGCCTTCTCCCCATACCCCTTGATTACATTAGCCCCTAGAGCTCTATCTAACTCTCTCTTAAATCCATCCAGTGATTTGGCCTTCACTGCCCTCTGTGGCAGAGAATTCCACAAATTCACAACTCTCTGGGTGATTTTTTTTTTCTCACCTCAGTTTTAAATGGCCTCCCCTTTATTCTAAGACTGTGGCCCCTGGTTCTGGACTCACCCAGCATTGGGAAAAAAATTCCTGCATCTAGCTTGTCCAGTTCTTTTATAATTTTATTGTTTCTATATGATCCCTTCTCATCCTTCTAAACTCCAGTGAATACAAGCCTAGTCTTTTCAATCTTGCCTCATATGTCAGTTCCGCCATCCCAGAGATCAATCTCGTGAACCTACGCTGCACTGCCTCAATTACAAGGATGTCCTTCCTCAAATTAGGAGACCAAAACTGTACACAATACTCCAGATGTGGTTTTACCAGGGCCCTATATAACTGCAGAAGAACCTCTTTACTCCTATACTGAAATCCTCTTGTTATGAAGGCCAACATTCCATTAGCTTTCTTCACTGCCTGCTGTACCTGCACGCCAACTTTCAGTGACTGGTATACAAGGACACCCAGGTCTCGCTGCACCTCCCCCTTACCTAACCTAACTCCATTGAGATAATAATCTGCCTCCTTGTTTCTGCCACCAAAGTGGATAACCTCACATTTATCTATATTATACTGTATCTGCCACGCATCTGCCCACTCACTCAACCTGTCCGGGTCACCCTGCAACTTCCTAACATCCTCTTCACAGTTTACTCTGCCACCCAGCTTTGTGTCATCCGCAAACTTGCTAGTGTTGATTCTAATTCCGTCTTCCAAATCATTAATATATATGGTAAACAGTTGCGGCCCCAACACCGAGCCTTGCGGCACTCCACTCGCCACTGCCTGCCATTCTGAAAAGGACCCGTTTACTCCTACTCTTTGCTTCCTGTCTGCCAACCAATTCTCTATCCATGTCAACACCCTACCCCCAATACCATGTGCTCTAATTTTAGTCACCAATCTCCCGCGCGGGACCTTATCAAAGGCTTTCTGAAAGTCTAGATACAGTACATCCACTGGCTCCCTTTCATTCATTTTACTTGTCACGTCCTCAAAACATTCCAGAAGATTAGTCAAGCATGATTTCCCTTTCATAAATCCATGCTGACTTGGACTTATCCTTTTACTGCTATCCAACTGCACTGTTATTATCTCTTTAATAATTGACTCCAGCATCTTTCTCACCACCAAAGTCAGGTTAACTGGTCTGTAATCCCCGTTTTCTCTCTCGCTCCTTTCTTGAAAAGTGGGATAACATTAGCTATCCTCCCATCCACAGGAACTGATCCTGAATCTATTAAACATTGGAGAATGATCACCGATGCGTCCACTATTTCTAGAGCCACCTCCCTGAGGACCCTGGGATGCAGACCATCAGGCCTAGGGGATTTATCATCCTTCGGTCCCATTAGTCTACCCAATACTATTTCTCGCCTAATGAAAATTTCTTTCAGTTCCTCTACCCCCCCTAGATCTTCTGTCCTTCAGTACATCTGGGAGATTGTTTGTGTCTTCCTTAGTGAAGACAGATCCGAAGTACCTGTTCAACCTTTCTGCCATTTCCTTGTTACCCATAATAATTTCACCCATGTCTGCCTTCAAGGGACCGACATTTGACTTTGCTACTGTTTTTCTCTTACAGACGTACAGGTTTGTAGGTTAATTGGCCTGGTATAAGTGTAAATTGTCCCTCGGATAGTGTTAGTGCGCGGGGATCGCTGGTCGGCGCGGACTCGGTGGGCCAGAGGACCTGTTTCCGCGCTGTATCTCTAAACTAAACTCGACCAAGACTTGGGCCATAAACATGAGTTGCCTCACCATTTATCTTGCGGCACTGCCTCAGGAAGGCAGCAACTATCATCATGGATCCCCACTATCGGGGTCATGGTCTTTTCTCACTGCTGCTGTCAGTAGGAGGCACAGATGCCAGAAGTCCCACACGATCATGTTCAGGAACAATCTCTTTCCTTCAACCATCGGGTTCTTGAAACGACCCGCCCGACTATTTTGCCAAACGCTTGTGCTCGGTCTGTCAAGGCCTACTGGATCACCAGGTTGATAACTATTTTAACTCCCCTTCCCATTCTCATACTGAGTGTTCATTCCAGTGATTAGGTCTTCTGTCTACGCCATCGTATGTGGTGGCTGAATGCCAGTGCCACACAATTCTGCATGAATAATGTTCCTCCATCCTTCATCTCAGTCTGCTGCCAATGATCTTAGGTCTATGGTCCTAGCTGATGCATCTGCTGATGGAAATAGGCCCTTCCTGTTAACTTGTCAAGACCTCTGATAAGTTTATACACTCAGATTAAATCTCATGTTTAACTGCAGTCGGTGGCTCTGTGTGTGTAGAGCAGCTCCAGCGCTTGCTTATAACATAACCGAGATCCAGTATACACTGGAATTTAGAAGGATGAGAGGAGATCTTATCGAAAAGTATAAGATTATTAAGGGGTTGGACACGTTAGAGGCAGCAAACATGTTCCCAATGTTGGGGGTGTCCAGAACAAGGGGCCACAGTTTAAGAATAAGGGGTAGGCCATTTAGAACTGAGATGAGGAAAAACTTTTTCAGTCAGAGAGTTGTGAATCTGTGGAATTCTCTGCCTCAGAAGGCAGTGGAGGCCAATTCTCTGAATGCATTCAAGAGAGAGCTAGATAGAGCTCTTAAGGATAGCAGAGTCCGGGGGTATGGGGAGAAGGCAGGAACGGGGTACTGATTGAGAATGATCAGCCATGATCACATTGAATGGCAGTGCTGGCTCGAAGGGCCGAATGGCCTCCTCCTGCACCTATTGTCTATTGTCTATTGTCTATCCACAGGGGTGCAGCTGGGAGAATTACTGCCTCACAGTGTCAGAGACCCGGGTTCGCCCCTGAACTCGGGTGGAGTCTGTGTGGAGTTTTCACGTTCTCCCTGTGACCTCGTGGGTTTCCTCCTGGTGCTCCGGTTTCCTCCACCATCCCAAAGATGTGCGGGTTTGTAGGTTCATTGACCTCTGCCAATTGCCCCTCGCGTGTAGGCAGTGGATGCGAAAGTGGGTTAATATAGAACTAGTGTGAACAAGCAACCGATGGTCGGCGTGGACCCGGTGGGCCAGAGAGCCTGTTCCCATGGTGTATCTCCAAACGAAAAAAACGCACATTGAAAGAAACCCGTTATGCTGGGAGCTGTGCAACAGTGTCGCACAAGCAGATGCAGGCTGAGTGTGGAGGAAAGAGAAAATCAAAGTGGATTTGCTTTGTTCGGAAGGTGTAATGATTGCCGATAAATGTTTGTAGTAACGTCCATACTGAAGACCAGCACCTGAATGCACATGGCCAATTAATAATTAACATGCTGCATGGGTATTCAGAGGTAGTTTTACATCACTGCTGCAACTATTACTGCAAATGCATTATTTATGTGGTTGACTATCACCAAGAAGACAAGCAATTTTCTTGTCAAAATATATTAGAATGCATAATTTTACAGCAGGTTTTTAAAGACTGTCGGGTCACTCAGTGATTGCATTGGTGGTGATGCATTGACAGAATAATTTTTGCCATGATTGGCCGGGACCCGAATCATTGGAAACCCTAATAATAAGCATAAATTTGTTTTGCCAGTATCTGTAAAGGGACAAAATTTGTAACAATTTTTTTGTGAATCAAAATTCCTCAATCATATTGAATCAAAAAAAAAATTCTCGATCATACACCATTTTGAAAATTGAAATTTTGTGATGCCAGGATAAAGCTGCTTTTGTAATTCGTCTCTTTATTGTGATTAGTTTAATTCAGTTTCGTTTATTGTCACTGAGCTAGGCTGAGGGACAGTGAAAAGCTTTTGCTGCGTAGACACAAAATGCTGGAATAAATCAGCGGGTCAGGCAGCATCTCAGGAGTGAAGGAACGGCTGATGTTTCGGGTCGAGACCCTTCTTCAGACTGATGTCAGGGAAGGGGGCGGGGCAAAGATAGGATGTAGTAGGAGACAGGAAGACAGTGGGAGAACTGGGAAGGGGGAGGGGAAAGAGAGGGACAGAGGAACTATCTGAAGTTAGAGAAGTCAATGTTCATACCGCTGGGGTGTAAACTGCCCAAGCAAAATATGGGATGCTGTTACTCCAATTTGCACTGGGCCTCACTATGACAATGGAGGAGGCCCATGACAGAAAGGTCAGACTGGGAGTGGAAGGGGAGTTGAAGTGCTGAGCCACCGGGAGATCAGGTTGGTTAAGGTGGACTGAGCAAAGGTGTTCAGCGAAACGATCGCCGAGCCTGCGTTTGGTTTCGCCGATGTAGAGAAGTTGACATCTGGAACAACGGATACAATAGATGAGGTTGGAGGAGGTACATGTGAACCTCTGCCTCACCTGGAAAGACTGGTTGGGTCCTTGGATGGAGTTGAGGGGAGAGGTAAAAGAACAGCTTTTGTTGCGTGCTGACCAGTCAGCGGAAAGGCAACACATGATTACAATCAAGTCGTCCATTACAGTTGGAGAAGCAAAACAAGAAACAACAATTTATTTCATTTCATGTAAAATAGTTCTCAGCAAAGTCTAAGGTCACTTTCACAGAGAGAAAATTTTACTTGAAAAAAACTGGTACTCTGTTAGTCTTTCTATTCTAATCATATCTCTGCACTACCCTTCCAAGCCAATTTCAAAATTATCCCCAGCCCGTCATAAAATTTTTTTTAAAGATCTGCAGATGCTGGAAATCCAACTTAAAAACAGAAATGCTGGAAATACTCAGGAAGTCAAGTGACGTTTGCGGGAAGAGTCAATGTTTCAGAGGTTTAGGTGTCCCGAGGTACAGTGAAATGCGTTGATTTTGTTTTTTGTCTTAGTTTAGTTTAGAGACACAGCGCAGAAACAGGCCCTTCGGCCCACTGAGTTGCGCCGACCAGCGATCCCTGCACACTAACGCTACCATACACAGGCTAGGGATGATTTACATTTATACCAAGCCAATTAACCTACAGACCTGTACATTTTTGGAGTGTGGGAGGAAACTGACGATCTCCCCAAGCGGTCATGGGGGAGAACGTACAAACTCCGTACAGACAAGCACCCTTAGTCAGTATCGAACCCAGAAAAAATTCACCTCCCTTCACTCTTCTAAATACACCTTCAATTTCTCCTCTAGCTCCCCACATTATCTTAGCGCACATTTGATCATGTCCTGGCACTGTAAGTGCTGTAAGGCAGCAACTCCACTGCTGCGTCACCGTGCCGACACACCATGTCGTCTAATTAAATAATCCTATATATAAATACAATCAAGACGAACTCAAGCACAATAGGTAGAGTGAAGGGAAAGATACAGAGTGCAGAATATCGTTCTCAGCACTAAACGCAACAGTTCCAAAGGCAGAGTCCAATGTCAGCAATGACTTAGAGGAAAATCAGACCGTACCCTGCCTTATGGGAGGACCGTTCAGAAGAAAAACATTCACCTGCCTTCAGTCTTCCAGCACTCCAACCGGTGATACAAATATCTCTGCAATTTCTCCTCTCGCTTCCCACATTATCTCAGCACACATTTGATCATGTCCTGCCGATTTAACTACCTTGATGGGTTTTCAGATTTCCAGCACCTCTAGCACCTATGCTTCCATAACGTGGAGTCTCTACTCACTTAAAGGGATCAACATTGAAACACACTATGAAATCCAACTGAAATACAGGTCCACCACTGATTTTGCGGCAATGGTGGTCTGGCACCCCCTTTAGCCCGGACAAAATTACGAGAGCATTGCGTGTGGCATACGCTCTTTCAGGACCTGTGTCTCCATCCTGAAAGAGTTAATTGTTTACCTCTTTGTTCATTGTAAATTCTTTATTTACATTTCTAGCGGTCCATGGTGCTTTACAGACACGGGAGAGGTATAATTAGTGGGTCAGTGATGTATTGTTGAATTGTTATTGCGTGATCTCTGTTGGTCCGGTAAAATGGATGATCCGGCAGACTCTGATTGGCGCCAGCAATGGCTGCCTCGCTAACAGCCTGTCTGTCCCTCTCTTCTTTGTTGTTTTTTGTGTATGTGTTAAATGTATGTTTTTAGTGTTCTTTAGCTTGTTTTATGTGGGGGGTGGGGGGTGGAGGGGGTCGAGGGAAACTTTTGCTAATCTCTTACCTCGACGGAGATGCGATTTTTCCCCCGTATCATATCTCCGTCCGCATTGCGGCCTAACATCGAGGAGTTGGAGGCCTTTGCTGGAGACCGACTTCGAGAGCTCCACCGTGGGAGTCATCATGGAGCCCGCGATCCCTTTGCAAGGGATCGACCCCTGAGGTCTACTGTGGGTGCCTGCGGACTTTAACATCGTGGAGCCCGCGGTCTCTGCTTAGAGACCGACATTGGGGCGGCACGGTGGGTCAGCAGTAGAGTTGCTGCCTTACAGCGAATGCAGCGCCGGAGACTCAGGTTCGATCCTGACTACGGGTGCTGTACTGTACGGAGTTTGTACCTTCTCCCCGTGACCTGCGTGGGTTTTCTCCGAGATCTTCGGTTTCCTCCCACACTCCAAAGACGTACAGGTTTGTAGGTTAATTTTCTGGGCAAATGTAAAAATTGTCCCTAGTGGGTGTAGGATAGGGTTAATGTACGGGGATCGCTGGGCGGCGCGGACCCAGTGGGCCGAAGGGCCTGTTTCTGCGCTGTATCTCTAAATCTAAAAAATCTAAATCTAAAACTCCAAGCTGCAGGAGCTTTGATCGCCCCGACGGGAAGCTTTGATCGGCCCGATGCGGGAACTTCGATCGGCCCGACGCAGGGGCTTCAACCGCCAGCTGCGGGAGCTTCGATCGCCCTGACGGATGGTTCGACTGCTCCGACCGTGGGAGAAAAAATGAGGGAAGAAGTTTAGATTTTATTGCCTTCCATCACAGTGAGGAATGTGGGGAATCCGCTGTGGTGGATGTTTTTGTTAACTTTTATGCAGTTGTTTCTTTTTTTAGTATGGCTGTATGGTAATTCGCATATCACTGTGCCTTAATTTGTACACGTGACAATAAAAGACCTTTGAAACCTTTGAAACCTTTGAAACCTTTGAAGCAAGGGTGCCGGAAAATCGATGGTGGACCTATGCTATTATATCTCTGCTCCTTCCCATCATCCCTCTAGACCATATGGATTGCCCTATTCTATTATTGGACATTTGATGGTAGAGGAACAGAAGGGATGAAGACCAAGCTGGCTCTGCCCAAGAGAAGAGGTGGCACCGTGGTAGAGGTGCTGGCTTACAGCGCTTTTGGTGCCAGAGACTGGGTTCGTTCCCAACAACAGGCGCTAACTGTACGGAGTTTGTACATTCTCCCCGTGACCACGCGGGTTTTCACCAAGATCTCCAGTTTCCTCCCACACTCCAAAGACGTGCACATTTTAAAAAATAAACTTTTTTTTAGAATTTTAGGTGTAAAACCCATTCATTATTTATTAGGTTTTTTAATTGTTTTTTTATTGATACTGGTATTTGTTGTGTTGGTTCGTATGTCTGTGCAATTGTCTTTGAAAGATATGCACTGTTGCACTGTTATCAGCTGTAGCACTTCTAATTTCGTTGTACCTTGCGTACAATGACAATAAAGGCATATATATCGTTTGTAGGTTAATTGGCTTTGTATAAATGTAAATTGTCCCTAGTGTGTGTGGGATAATGTTAATATGCAGGAATCGCTGGGCGGCGTGGACTCGGTGGGCCGAAGGGCCTGTTTCCGTGCTGTATCTCTAAACTAAACTAAACTAGAAGACTGAGGCAAGATCCTTACCATAGAAGATCACGATAGGAAGATCTACAATGTTATCCTCTTTTACACAGCTCTGGGGTGCTTGATGCCTGCACTGAGAGCCATTTCCACACAATGTGACAGAAAGAAGTGGTATCATTGCAATAAGGAAAGAGTTATATACTCCTGATCATTGACAAGAGTCCTTGTAATTTGCTTGGGGACTACCTTGTTCTCGTTATATCTCACACCAACTGTGTCTCCGGACCATTAACTCTCACAGGGTTATTGTCAGTGCAACCAAAAAAATATTATAACAATGAATTCGTTGCTTGCTCAGTTTATCTAAACTCTTCACTTGTAAAGAACTACCATCACTTCTGTAAAAGTGGCAGTGTTGCTCAATAGAAAAGTAATTTCTCAACTCTCTCCAATCCACAGCAATTATATAACCACTTTTAAGCTCATAAAGATGCCATTGGTATTTTCCCGAGCAGTAAAATTCACCAACTACAGGTGTTTCAGATGTAACCGTGCAACTGCGCTCCAGTCCATTATTATTACAATAATGATGTCATTTTATATTTTGCTTAATCCCATGCTCCATTAAAACATAGAAAGGTTTTTCCAAGATATCATTTATTTTACTTCATACACGATTATACATTTATTAAGTATAAGAGAATGATTTGCACAATCTCTTATCTCTGCCTACTACTTCACATCAATCACCGAGTGTGTCTCTAAAGCTTGCATGTTTACAGGCATTTTAAGTATTTATAATTAACATTTAAATGATAGGTTAATTCACACGTCTGAGTATTTCATTTGGGAATGTGCAAACTTAGGTTTAAATCTAAGAGTATTTTTGTATTTTCAGAATCTTATTATCTCTTATTCACCCATTTTTCAGGATCTGGCTATCTAGGAAGAACTGATTTATAACCCTTAATTGTCAGTGAGAAGGTGGCGGTGAGCTTCCTTATTGAATGGCAAAAAAGGAAATGGCCTTCTGGGGAAATGGCCACTGGATAAGGAGTTTCAGGATTGGGACTGAGCAATGATGAAGGAACAGTGATACCGCTGAGTTACTCCAGCACTTTGTGTCTTTATATGTAGACACTCCCCGACTTGTGCAATAGGTGACAACGTAAACTTGCACCTACGTAAACAATCCTCTACTCAGTCTCTCGTGCAATCAAGGCAGTTTGTAATTTCCACAACACTGTACAATCACTCAAGTTTACATTGGAAGCAAGCCGACAATGGCGGCAGTGCTTACCCAGAATGCCACGTGCCACAGAAAGTTCCTTGGGCGTAGCTGAGCACTGCTGAAACAGTTAATAATGTCAGTGAGTTATTACGGGCAGGGGATGGTGATTCCCACTCACGTAAATCTGACACGTAAGGTTCACGGAATGTAACTCGTACGGAAGTCGGGGAGTGCTTCACACACACACACACACACACACACACACACACACACACACACACACACACACACACACACACACACACACACACACACACACACACACACACACACACACACACACACACACACACACACACACACACACACACACACACACACATATATATATATATGAAGATACAACTCAGTGAATCAGCCAGCATCTCTGGAGAGCATAGATAGGTTTTGGTTGGGACTCTTCTCCAAACTTTAATATATACATATATTTGTTGCAAAATAAACTAACAAAAAACATATAGACACAAAACACACACACACACACACATACACACACACACACACACACACACACACACACACACACACACACACACACACACACACACACACACACACACACACACACACACACACACACACGCACACGCACACGCACACACACATATATATATATATATATACAGTGAATCAGCCAGCATCTCTGGAGAGCATAGATAGGTTTTGGTTGGGTCTCTTCTCCAAACTTTTATATATATATATATTTGTTGCAAAATAAACTATCAAAAGACACATATATATCTATATATATATATATATATATATATATATATATATATATATATATATATATATATATATATATATATATATATGTGTGTGTCTTTTGATAGTTTATTTTGCAACAAATATTCTTCAAAGAACATAGCATAACACCAATTTTCATTTAGAAGACCATTCGGCCTGTCATGCCTGTGCTAGCTTTTTGCTTGATCATTTGCGGAATAATTCAATATTTTGTACCTTTTTTCCCCTGTGTGTCTACTGCTGCCAACGTCTGCACAATGTTCTCCTTTACCCCAGTGTAACCCAAGCTCCAACAACGCACCACACTCTGCAATTCCTCCTGTGTGGTACCTCAGCTGCACGGAGGCAGAAAGGAAAGCTCTTCAGCGGGTAGTCCATAGAGCTCAGAGGACCATTGGAACACAGCTACCAGCCTTGGAGGGCATCTACAACACACAATGCCTCAGAAAAGCCACCAGCATCCACAAAGACACTTCACACCCCTGCAACAGTCTGTTCGAACTCCTTCCATCGGGCAGACGATACAAGGCCTTCTATGCCTGCACCTCCAGACTCAGGAACAGCTTCATCCCCAGGGCCATAGCTGCAATGAACCAGTCCTGCTGAGCCGGATGGTCAGTGATCCGGCACAGATCTACTTGCACTTTATTCTGTCTTAAAACTGTTACAATTTGTCTCGTTGGGTTGTTGTTGTTTAAATTAATTAAATTATTGCATCGTATGGGAGGCGCATTCCCTAGTCTCGTTGTACCCCTGTACAATGACAATAAAGATATATTGTATTGTATTGTATTGTGGCTTTAAGATCTGTTCCAGGAACATTATGCTAACCTGACTCCAAGGCAGTGCTGAAGGTGCACCACGCTGTTTTTTTTTTTAACCAAAAATAATTTAATCAATTATTCACAATAATATTTACAGTACAAGATATGTCAAAACAAAACCCACCACCATAATACAAGTCAAACACATATATTACATAAACTACCATACAACTATATCACCATCCTTATTGAGGTTGCATTCCACCCCCCCCCCCCCCCCCCCACCACCCCCCAACGGTCCCGGAAATCCCCCATGGCGCCCGTGAACAGCTCGTAGTCCCTCTCTAAAACCACCCCGGTGCAGACGCAACCCCGGAAAAGGGGCAGGCAGCCGGCTCGGGCAGAGCCCTCTACCGCCCGGCGCCGTGACTGGCGGATGGCCAGCTTGGCCAAGTGCACCACAGTGTTAGAGGAGTAGTCTCTCAACTAGGACATTAGGCTGAGGATCATTGTGCATCTGAAAGCCTTTACTGCTGATACGGTGAAGAGGATTCTCAAGGAGCATAAATGTAGCTACTAATCACTAGATGTTTGGGACATGATGAAGTCAAGTGAAACTACACATTTTGAGGGTGGGAAGTGGCAAGACCCAAAGAAAAATGATTACTTAATTGCGTAGATATGAATTTTAAATAGCTGTGTGGGAACATTATAATTAGTGAGAGTCAAAAGCTGTGGGAGGAATAAATATATATCTTTCTGATGAAAGGTCATCAATTGGGATGAAGGTAAATTACTGGTATGATCATACCGCTATCATAGTGTTGGACATTTTCTTATTGGTACTCTGTGCTAGTCTGTACTAGCTTATTTTCATCTTTGTTCATTGACCTGATATGCTAACCCTGTTTATTCCTTCACAATTGCTGCTGGGCTTACTGAGGAATTCCAATACTTTCAGCTTTCAGCTTTCCAGCTTTGTTTCAGCTTTCCAGTACCCTCAATGTTTTTTTAAATGCAGAAATTCGTGTGTCTGTTTGCATGAGATAACTGTTGGTCAGTAAATTCTGCACCACAGGGATTCTGTTGGGACCCTTGTTAATTGTGATATATGTGCAAAGGATTTTGATGCAATATATGTACAATGCAAAATGTGTAATTAGTAATTTTCTGGATAACATTACAGTTAGTTACGTTTGGACAATGAGGAAGATTGTTTAAGGCTACAGCAGGATACAGATTAGTGGGGCAGAACATTGGCAGATGGAATTTCATAAATTCATAAGTTACAGGCATAAAATTAAGCCATTTGGCTCATCAAGTTTATTCCGCCATTCAATCATGGCTGATCTATCTTTCCCTCTCAGCCCCATTCTCCTGCCTTCCCATAACCCCTGACACCAGTACTAATCAAGAATCTGTCAACCTCCGCCTTAAAAATATCCATTGACTTGGCCTCCACAACTTTCTGTGGCACTGAATTCACATGAGGACATACAATTTCTCTTCAATGCATAATTGGTGTAGAAGACCTGGAATAATTCTTGGTTGTGGTTCATTGACAGTTCTGAGTCTGAGGGTTCTGTGATGACATAATCTAACTATAGATAGAGCATGGAGTACCATTCTCCGGATACTGCTAACTGGCATACTGGTGCAGAACCCAAGCATTTACGCACTGTCTAAGATGTTTCCAGATGAATGTAAGCTTGAAGGCCTCTTGCATTTTTGCAAATAGATGTAAAAAAGCCCTTGAAACCCTTTTGAGAAAGAGCAGAAAGCTATCCCCTGAGTCCTAGACATTATTCATCATTCAACAACAAGGCTTGGATAGAGTGGATGTGGGGAGGATGTTTCCACTAGTGGGAGGGTCTAGGACTAGAGGTCATAGCCTCAGAATTCAAGTACGTTCCTTTATGAAGGAGATGAGGAACATTCTTTAGTCAGAAGATGGTGAATCTGTGGAATTCTTTGCCTTAGAAGACTGTGGAAGCCAAGTCAGTGGATATCTTTAAGGCAGAGATAGATAGATTCTTAATTAGTGCGGGTGTCAGGGGTTATGGGGAGAAGGCTGGAGAATGGAGTTAGGAGGGAGAGATAGATCAGCCATGGTTGAATAGACGATGGGCCGAATGGCTTAATTCTGTTCCTGTCATTTATGACCCTTTGACCTTATGTCTGAAGCAGATTATCTGATAATTATTACATCGCTGTTTATGGAAGTGTACAGTGCATAAACTTTCCTAAATTATCACCATTTAAAAGCCGATTTATTGGCTTCTCAAAGCACTTTGAGGCATCTATAACACTATTTAGATGCAAGCCAGTGAATCACAGCATTAGTTTGAATGTTGTAATAACCTTTATATATGTGTTTATTAGTTACCCTCGGCACATTTTCCCCATAGTCAGTTTTATATGTTGTTAGGACTTTTATAGTGATTCCAGAGAATATTTTCAAAGTAAGCAGACCTCTGCTACCATGCTTTACGGTTTCATCTTGCGAATCGTTTAATTCTCAAGTCTTAAGGTTTGGCTCTGAGTCTTTGTACTGGTGATGTAAGTTAAACCAAGAGTGTATCAAACTTGGCCGACATTAATAATGCATTTTGTTGAACGACTAGTGGCTCTCCGGTCATTGTACAGTGACTATGTGCTCTGAAATAGTATGTGTTTTATGACCATGTAACACAACATATTGTGATCTGGTTTATGTCTTTTGGCATTACATAGAGATGCAGCAAAACTACAGCAGCTTTTATCTGTACGGAGTTTGTACGTTCTCCCCGTGACCGCGTGGGTTTTCTCCGAGATCTTCGGTTTCCTCCAACACTCTAAAGACGTACAGGTTTGTAGGTTAATTGGTTTGGTACAAATGTAAATTGTCCCTGGTGTGTGTGGGATAGTGTAAATGTGTGGGGATCGTTGGTCGGCGGGGACTTGGTGGGCCTAAGGCCTGTTTATGCACTGTATAACTAAACTCAACTAAACTAAACACAGTGGTCCTAACACACTGATATGCTGAGGGCCTACTGTTTGACTGGAGCAGTTTTTTTCGGTTGTGACATTTAAGAAATCTACCCGTTCCAATGGACATGTAGCAGCAATGGAATAATTTGAAAAAATGTGTGGAAGATTTGTCAATAGACAATAGACAATAGGTGCAGGAGGAGGCCATTCGGCCCTTCGAGCCAGCACCGCCATTCAATGTGATCATGGCTGATTATTCTCAATCAGTACCCCGTTCCTGCCTTCTCCACATACCCCCTGACTCCGCTATCCTTAAGAGCTCTATCCAGGTCTCTCTTGAATGCATTCAGAGAATTGGCCTCCACTGCCTTCTGAGGCAGAGAATTCCACAGATTCACAACTCTCTGACTGAAAAGTTTTTCCTCATCTCAGTTCTAAATGGCCTACCCCTTATTCTTAAACGGTGGCCCCTTGCTCTGGACTCCCCCAACATTGGGAACATGTTTCCTGCCTCTAACGTGTCCAACCCCTTAATAATCTTATACGTTTCGATAAGATCTCCTCTCATCCTTCTAAATTCCAAATTCCTCTCATCCTTCTAAATAAGGCTTGCTCAATATCACTGGGGACACATGGATCTGAAGATGCTGGAATCTTGAGTAAAACACATAGTGCAGGAGTAACCCAATGGGCCAGGCAGCATCTGTGTAAGGGATGATAGATGACGTTTAGGGTCAGGACTCTTCATCAGACTGATCGTAGAGGGGAGAGAAAGCTGGAAAACAGGTGGGGGGGGGGGGGGGGGGGGGCAAAGCCTGGGAAGGTTCAGTCTGAAGAAGGGTCTCGACCCGAAACGTCACACATTCTTTCTCTCCAGAGATGCTGCCCGACCTGCTGAGTTACTCCAGCATTTTGTGAAGCCTGGGAAGTGATAGGTGGATGGGGAATAGGATAGAGAAAAATGCTGGAGTAACTCAGTGGGTCACTGGGGAAAGTGGATAGGTGATGCTTCGGGTTGGGACTCTTCTTGAGACCAGCAAAAACAGGCATCTGCAGTTCCTTTTTATTACATTTTGACTGCCCCACTATGAGTTCTATTCAGGGTATGTCTCCTTTAAAGAAGTTCTCCTCCTCTCTCGGACGGATGCTGCCTGACCCGTTGAGTTACTCAAGCATTTTGTGTCTATCGTTGGAAGACTGAGGGGGGATCTTATTGAAACATATATAATTCTTAAGGGGTTGGAGAGGCTAGATGCGGGAAGATTGTTCCCGATGTTGGGGACCCCAGAACCAGGGGTCACAGCTTAAGGATAAGGGGGAAGTCTTTTAGGACCGAGATGAGAAAACATTTCTTCACACAGAGAGTGGTGAGTCTGTGGAATTCTCTGCCACAGAAGGTAGTTGAGGCCAGTTCATTGGCTATATTTAAGAGGGAGTTAGATGTGGCCCTTGTAGCTAAAGGGATCAGGGGGTATGGAGAGAAGGCAGGTACGGGTTACTGAGCTGGATGATCAGCCATGATCATATTGAATGGCGGTGCAGGCTCGAAGGGCCGAATGGCCTACTCCTGCAGCTATTTTCTATGTTTCTATGTATAAGCCGACATCTGCAGTTCCTTTTCATTACAAAGTGATGGGTGGATACAGGTGAGAGGGGGCTGACTGGAACATTAGTGGATAAAGTCTAGAAATGAAAAGGACACAGTGACACTGGAGTTGGGGTTTTTTCCACCACATTCATCTTGCTGGATTCCGCTGTGTGAAATATGGCTCGTTAACTTTCTCCAGAAAATGATATTGGTTGTGAAAAGTGAGGTATCTTAAAACAGTGAGAGATGGCGGTGATGGTGGTCGGAGGGATCTGGGTGTGGCGAAGGTTTGACACATTAATTACTTAGACAGCGGATTTGTTACCAGAAGAGAGGTTAAGCAGCGTGGGCCTACGTTCTCCTGAATTTAGAAGAATGAGAGGTAATCTCTTTTAAATATACAGAATTAACATGAGGCTTACCAGTGCAGACACAAGGTCAATGTTTCCCCATTGCCCGGCATGACTGGAACCCGTAGTAAGTGGATTTTAGACCTTTGAGATACAGCACAGAAACAGGCTCTTCGACTCACCGAGTCCACGTGCACCAGCGATCACCTGGAACACCGGCACTAACCGACACACACTAAGGGGACAATTTACAATTTTACCAACACCAATTCACCTGCAATCCTGTACGTCTTTGGAGTGTGGGGCTCGATTGTAATCATGTATTGTCTTTCCGCTGACTGGTTAACGTGCAACAAAAGCTTTTCACTGTACCTCGGTACACGTGGCAATAAACTAAACTCGAACTGAAACTCACCCAGAGAAAATTCACTCAGTCACAGGGATAATGTACGAACTTTGTACAAACAGTCAAGTTTGAACCCGGGTCTCTGGCGCTTTAAGGCAGCAGCTCGACCACTACGCCACTGTGCCGCCCAAACCACAAGCAATTGGCCATTCAGGAGAGTAATACGAATAAATTTCTTCAAAAGCAAGATTACACATCATTGGGCGAAACGATTGTGTTGATTCAGTTGCTGAATCCATTCAGGGCAAACATTGATAGATTTTTAGATGGTCGGGAAACTAAAGGATGTGCAGTTAGTGCAGGAAAATGCTGCCGAACATCTATGATCTTGTTGAATGCTGGATCAGGCACAGGGGCCTACTCATGCTTTGACACCTTACATTCTCATGCCGTGAAACATGCACTAAAGATGTGCTGTTTGTCTCCGCTTGGCGGAAAGCCAAAGCTCCACAGTCTTCCGATTGCTCATTGCCCTCACAGAACCACGGGCACATCCATCTTTTTCCAGAGCGTTCAGCCTCGTTGGGTGGACTGCGACTGATGATCGTGACTGTGACTGCTCATCCCACGAGACTAACAGCAAACGTCTGCAGTGTAAGGACAGGCTCCTTCGTCTCCCTGTAAACACTGCCGCCTTGGGATGTTTAACGCTGGCTTGCTGGTCGATCTGAGATAATGGTGCAGGAAGTCTGTTGAGAACCCTCTCCTTCCTCTCCACTTCTCGCGTTTGTGGCAATTTATCCTCAGCGTGAGAAACGGTTCCATATTATTTAGTCAGAGAGTCTTACACATGGAAACAAACCCTTCGGCCCAACCTGCCCATGCCAACCAAGATGCCCCATCATTGCTAGTCCCAGCTGCCTGCATTTGGCGCATATCCCACCAAACCTGTCCTATCCATGTCCCTGTCCAAATGTTTCTTAAATGTTGCGATTGTACCTGCCTCAACTACCTCCACTGGCAGCTTTTCCATACACCCACCATCCTGTGTGTGATAAAGGTTATCCCTCAGGTTCCTGTTAAATCTTCCCCCCCTCACCTGAAACCTATGTCCTTTGGTTCTCGATTCCCCTACTCTGGGCAGGAGTCTCTGTGCATTTACCGGATCTATTCCTCTCATGATTTTGTACACATCTATATACTAAAACTCTCGTTTGTTTGTTTGTTTGTTTGTTTGTTCCAGAACTAAAGCCAAAACGGTACACGATAGCACGGCAATTTTAGGCCCACCTTACTCACCGTCGTCTCTTTGGTGCTAATGGAAGAAGTTTTATTGAAATCGGTGTTACAGTTTTAGTTATTCACACTTTAAAGTTTAAATCTATCCCCTAGGGAGGGAGGGGGAGGGAGGGAGGGAGGGGGTGGGGGGAGGGGGGGGAGGAGGGAGAACAAGGGGGGGTTGAGGGGGATGGAGGACTGGGTTGGGGAAAGGAGGAGGAGGGAGGGGGAGGAAGGTGGGGGGGGGAGAGGGGTTGGGGGGGAGAGGGGAGGGGGAGGGGGAGAGGGTGCTGCACCAATGCAGGAGAGGTTTGGGCCCAACGGGTCCACTTGGTCCAGTCTCCTTTAAAATCTATCCTCTGATCTCTTGATATTTCCACCCTGCGAAAATGGCTCTCACAGTCAACACTATCCATGTCTCTCATAATTTTATTAATTTCTATCAGGTCTCCTCTCAGCATCAAATGATGGAGAGAAAACAATCCATGTTTGTCCAACCTCCCCTTTTAACTAATATCCTTAAATCCAGGCAGCATTCTGGTGAATGTCTTCTTCGCCCTCTTCAAATTTAACAGTTAGAACTATTGTTATAACTCTATTCCCAATAGTTTTTCATGCTCATTAAAACATTTATGGTCAGCAAGCAAATGCATCTTACGATACGATACGATGGAACTTTATTTATCCCAGGAGGGAAATTGATCTGCCAACAGTCATAAAACACCACAAGATACATGAAACATGAAATTAAAGTGACGAATGGAATGGATTGGGGATGTGCAAAGATTGGGGATAGGGGGTGGGGGGGAGTCAGTCTACCCCACAACAGAATGGGGAGGAGCTGTACAGTTTGATAGCCACAGGGAAGAAGGATCTCCTGTGGCGTTCTCTGCTGCATCTTGGTGGAACCAGTCTGTTGCTGAAGGTGCTCCTCAGGTTGACCAGTGTGTCATGGAGGGGGTGAGCTGTGTTGTCCAGCATGCTCCGCAGTTTGAGGAGCATCCTCCCCTCCAAGACCACCCCCCATGAATCCAAGTCCGCCCCCAGGACGGAGCCAGCCTTCCTGATGAGCTTTTTATTCACAAAATGCTGGAGTAACTCAGCAGGTCAGGCAGCATCTCAGGAGAGAAGGAATGGGTGATGTTTCGGGTCAGAAGAAGGGTCTCGACCCGAAACGTCACCCATTCCTTCTCTCCCGAGATGCTGCCTGACCTGCTGAGTTACTCCAGCATTTTGTGAATAAATCGATTTGTACCAGCATCTGCAGTTATTTTCTTGTACTTCCTGATGAGCTTGTTATCCCTGTTGCCGTCTGCAGCCTTCGCCCTGCTGCCCCAGCACGCGACAGTGAAGAAGCTGGCACCGTCATACTTATTATCCAATGAGTATTGCACATTTGACTCTTTTTAATGCATTTGGAAGCCCAGCAGTTTGCAGTTTACATGGGGGGGCTGATGAATTTTGGAGATGCAATGCTAGATTAACTCAGCGGGACAAGAGATGCTGCCCGTCCCACTGAGTTACTCCAGCATTTTGTGTCCATCTTCGGTGTAAACCAGCACCGGCAGTTCCTTCCCGCACAAATACATCCATTACTTCCTCAGAGGTTTGAGGCTTACTTGCTGCTGCAAGTAAGAATTTTACCGTTCTGTATCAGGAACATCTGACATTCGAACGCTCTTGAATCTTAACTTGACTCTTGAGATTTGGCATGTCACTGAAAACTCTATTGAACTACTCAGGTAGAGAGCCTACCGACCGGGATGCATCTTGGCCTGGTTGAGTGATCGAATGCTCATCGGAGAAGGGAGGAAAGTTGCCCAGTCATTGCCCAGTCATTGCCCAGTCCACCGTGCGTACGGACCTCTCCGCTGTCGAAGGGAAGCGCTGCCATGAAAAGGATGTTTGGAATGAGTGAGCACAATTTTACCTACTTGTCCATTCTGTGAGCAGACGTTACATTCTTCACGGCGTTATGTCAATTGGCCGCGTTCACCACACTGCAGCGTCAGCATTATCTGGTGGATGCAGTTGGCTTGATTGATGGCTGGCACCTCATTACTTGCCAACTTTTGAACTGTGAACAAATTACTTGAGGACCATTATGGTCAACCGCTGGTACTCCACGCTCAGTTGGTGATTAAAATTTGAAATATTATTTGATCCTTCAAACACTTCTCTTCTTACAGGCCATATATTATCAGGCACTGTCCTGGACACACTCCAGGTTTTCTCACTGGCTGGAGGAGATGAATAATTCCATTCAGGATCCCTAAACGGCCAGAAACTCTGAATGAAAATTGAGTGAGATATCTACACCGCATTGCTGTCCAATAGACAATAGACAATAGACAATAGACAATAGACAATAGACAATAGACAATAGGTGCAGGAGGAGGCCATTCGGCCCTTCGAGCCAGCACCGCCATTCAATGTGATCATGGCTGATCATTCTCAATCAGTACCCCGTTCCTGCTTTCTCCCCATACCCCCTGACTCCGCTATCCTTAAGAGCTCTATCTAGCACTCTCTTGAATGCATTCAGAGAATTGGCCTCCACTGCCCTCTGAGGCAGAGAATTCCACAGATTCACAACTCTCTGACTGAAAAAGTTTTTCCTCATCTCTGTTCTAAATGGCCTACCCCTTATTCTTAAATTGTGAGTCAATTAAATTCCGGTTTTCGGACTTCCCCTGGACTTAGCCCTGCCTGTCTGTGCAGCTCCCCTCAGCCCTAACGCCCTACAATCCATGTCAAATCTGCGGCATCAAGCCACAGACCACTTGTACCATTTGGTGTCTTTGTGACATTGTTATAAGGCGGACGGACCACATCACTCACCAGTGCCACAGGATCGTTATATGTCTCTGCAACAATGTGTACAACACTTCCCAATTCCGCCCTCTTGCTCAGCCCCCATTTCCATGAATCCATCAAGGATGATATTCCGTCAATACGTCTCGGTCCTTCACCATGGAATTCCCTCCCAAGACATCTCCGTCTCTGTATCTCATTCCTTCATTCAATCAATTCCAGAAGCTGAGGTGACCTTTTGTGATCACCTTTTAATGTGGCTTATGACAAATGATCTCATTCAGAGGGTCAGGCAGCATCTCTGGAGAAAAGGAATAGGTCCATTCAGACGAAATGTGTAGGGAGGAAATGCAGATGCTGGTTTAAACTGAAGATGGACACGAAAAGCTGGAGTAACTCAGCGGGACAGGCAGCATCTCTGGAGAGAAGGAACGGGTGAAGTTTTGGGCCGAGAAGGTCTGAAGAAAGGTCTCGAACTGAAACCTCACCCATTCCTTCTCTCCAGAGATGCTGCCTGTCCTGCTGAGTTACTCCAGCTTTTTGTGTCCATCTTCGGTGCATTCCAGCATCTGCGGTTCCTTTTTACACACTGTATCTCATTCCTTCATTAAATCAGTCTTTAATGCAGATGTCTTTCAGTGAGTTTTTGATCACCCTCAATGTGGCTTAATTTGTATTGCAAAGTGCATTGTATCAAATTTGGCTTCAAAATGCACTTTGGATGGTGTAATCAATGCTGATTTCTGTTGTTGTGATTAATTGATAATTTATAGGAAATATATTGTCAAGTTTGAAAGGATTTACAAAGATGTTGCCAGGACTAGAGGGTCTGAGCACTAGGGAGAGGTTGAGCAGGCTGAGTCTTTATTCGTTGGAGAGCAGGAGGATGAGGGGTGACCTTATAGAGGTGTATAAAATCATTAGAGGAATAAATCGGGTAGATGCACAGAGTCTCTTGCCCAGAGTCGGGGAATCGAGGACCAGAGGGCATAGGTTCAAGGTGAAGGGAAGAAGATTTAATAGGAATCTGAGGGGTAACCTTTTCACACAAAGGGTGGTGGGTGTATGGAACAAGCTGCTAGGGGAGGTAGTTGAGGCTGGGACTATCCCAATGTTTAAGAAACAGTTAGATAGGTAAATGGATAGGACAAGCTTGGAGGGATATGGACCAAACTCAGGCAGGTGGGACTAGTGTAGCTGGGACATGTTGGCCGGTGTGGGCAAGTTGAGCCGAAGGTCCTGTTTCCACACTGTATCACTCTATGGCTCAATAATCGCGTTGGCTTCCGACTGGAATGAAAGCAACATTTTCTCGAGTGCTTTTGATCTACACTGCACATGCCTATTAATTCCAGCTTTTATCAAAGTTTTTGCATTCTTTTGAGGATATATTTGTTAAAACAAAAAGCATTAAAAATCACTTATTAGCAAGAAGTGAATCAAATTCACTTCAGATGTTTGTCAATACTTTAAATCAGTGCAAGCCCTTTCTAATTGTTCACACCCCGGACTTACTGATTGATTCCAGGTATCTGTGAGTTCCACTCCAGGACTTTGCACATGACCACATGGTGGCACATAGACCTGCTGAGATTCCTCAGCTTTTACATCATAGAAACATAGAAACATGGACAATAGGTGCAGGAGTAGGCCATTCGGCCCTTCGAGCCTGTACGCACCGCCATTCAATATGATCATGGCTGATCATCCAACTCAGTATCCCGTACCTGCCTTCTCTCCATACCCCCCTGATCCCTTTAGCCACAAGGGCCACATCTAACTCCCTCTTAAATATAGCCAATGAACTGGCCTCAGGGAATTGGCTCACGAATGTCGTGCCAGGGGAGAGCTGGGACAGGATCCATGAGCCTATTGACTCCGCTACAGATTTCATGGGAAAGGTAGGAAAACAATGAGCGCACTTAAAAAATATATATATTTCCGATTAGTGGAACGTTTCTACTTATACAAGTATATTTGCCTTTAGTTCATTTTATTTTGTTAATTATAATTGTTAATTACATCTCTTTTTTCTTGATGTCAATCTAGAAAATTTCAATTTTTCTAGATGTCAGGAAGCATTGGGGAGAAAATGAAGGCACTTGTGCAGGAAGCCACTCTTCAAAGTACACTCTCAGTCCAAAGAAGGGTCTGCACCCGAAACATCGCCTACTCCTTTTCTGCCTGAGCCGCTGAGTTACTCCAGCATTTTGTGTCCAAGGAATATTTGTACACAATGGAGAGAAAAATAAATGCAAGCAAGCCTCTGGCATTGAGTCCTGGGATTTCCTCAGCATGGAGTCCTCGAGTCATAGAGTGTGGAAACAAGCATATCAGCCCAACGTGCTGACACCAGCAACATGTCACAGCGGCAACTAGTCCCACCTTCCCGCGTTTGGTAAAATATCCTTCCTAACCTGTCCTATCCATGTGCCTGTCTAACTGTTTCTTCAATGTTGGGATAGTCCCAGCCTCAACTACTTCCTCTGACACCTTGCTCCATGCACCCACCACCCTTCGCGAGAAAGGTTACCCCTCAGATTCCTATTAAAATTTTTCCCCCTTCACCTTAAAGCCATGTTCTCTGGTCCTCGGTTCACCTACTCTGGGCAAGGGACTATCTTAAATGAAAACACTCGACAGGCGTCAAAGCCGAGGGAATGCTGTTTCCACCTGTCACAGGTCTCCTTGGGAGTTCTGTGGACAGGACCTGTTCTGGCGCACCCCTGCAATTTACTTTTGTCAAGCAAGAGCTTAGCACTACACATGGCTCTGCTCCAGGATACTCTGAGCCACCAAGCTTGGACCTCTGTATCTGAACCAGGCCAGTGTGGGATTTTTTCCCCCCATAAAATACACTTTATTCAGAATAGTGGAGGATGACCAACTTTAGAGTCATAGAGTCATAGAGTCCTACAGCACAGAAAGAGGCCCTTCGGCCCATCGTGTCCGTGCCGCCCGTTACCAAACACAGTCTAATTTTATTCCCATTTTCCCGCATTTGGACCGTAGCCCTGAATGTTGTAGCATTTCAAGTGCCCATCCAATTGCCTCTTAAATGTTGTGAGTGTTCCCGCCTCCACCACCACCCCAGGCAGTGAGTTCCAGACTCCAACCGCCCTCTGGGTGAAAAAGTTCTTTCTCACATCCCCCCGAAACCTCCCTCCCCTTACCCTGTATCTATGTCCCCTCGTTGTTGAACCTTCCACCAGTGGAAGAAGTTCCCCGCCATCTACCTTATCTATGCCCCTCATGATCTTGTACACCTCGATCATGTCCCCTCTCAGCCTTCTCTGCTCCAGGGAAAACAACCCCAGTCTGCTCAGTCTCTCCTCATAGCCGAGGCCCTTCATCCCTGGCAGCATCCTGGTGAATCTCCTCTGCAACCTCTCCAAAGCTATATGCAAGTCAGTGTAGGAAATTGGGAAAATGAGTCAGTGAGTACAGTACAAAGGCTCTGCTCAACAACGCCAAGTCCTCACTTCCTTTATAAACAGCATCCCCCTCCAGTTTGGAAAAACGAACTTTTTGTTCTACTTGTAAAAAAACAAGGAAATGCAGATGCTGGTTCACACAAAAGGACAGAGTGCTGCAGTAACTCAGCAGGTCAGGCAGCATCTCTGGAGAACGTGGATGGGTGACGTTTCAGGTCGGACCCATTCTTCAGACCCTTTTTAATGTGTTTTCGTGTCCTTCTTGTTCTATTTGTTGCTTTCACGCACAGATGCAATGCTGCAGTTACATATATTTCATGAAGATTAAACAACTCAGAGTCAAGTTGCAACAAAGCAAAATGCCATTTGCCGTTGCGGCTCATTTAGCACGCAGCAAAAGCGTTTCACTGTCCCTCGGAACAAGTGACAATAAACTAAACTGAAGTAAACTATTTAATGAACTGCGATGTGTTGAGACACAAAATCACTGCAAATTGGAGAGAGGCAAGAAACTGCATTTAATGTTGAGAAACTCTTGGGATGGTTCAGACATAAGTGCACAATGAAAAGGCACAGCAAATACCTTCAGTCACTAGTCACTGCCCTAGACGAGCACAATGTTACCTGTCCAAGTCCCTCAGCCACCTTGTTGATGCTCCTATATTGAAGTCTGTAACAGTGAGTGTCCACCCACTTCTACTTTCATGCTCAGGCATTTGTTGATTCATTTAAGTAAAGGGAAGATATGTGCACAAGGAATTTCATGCCATAAAATGCCTCAGAGAATACACAGTTGTTCCTGTTTCTAAGCACCCACCGAGTAAAGACCTTTGAGTGGCTTCCATGAACTCTTTCAGTCCAGAAGGCGGCCACTCTGAGGCTGAGGCAACCCTTTGCGTGAAATGTCTGATTAAGTCAACTCTCCTGCTCTTTCCCCATATAGAGAGGATGGAACAGGGCAGCACAGAAACAGGTCCTTCGACCCGCAATGTCCATTCTGAACATGACGCCAAGACCAATTCTTATCTGTCTGTCCTTCCGCTCCCTGCCAATGCAGAACTCTCTTAAATGCCACTACCGTATTTGTCTCAACTATCACCCCTAGCAAGTGGATTCCTGGCACACACCGCTCTGTGTGTGAAAATGCTGCCCTGCAAATCTCCTTTAAAATGTGCCCATCTCACTTTAAAGTTATGCCAACAATGCCCCAGCTACACTAGTCCCACCTGCCTGCGCTTGGTCCATATCCCTCCAAACTTGTCCTATCCATATACCTGTCTAACTGTTTCTTAAACGTTGAGATAGTCCCAGCCTCAACTACCTCCTCTGGCAGCTTGTTCCATACACCCACCACCCTTTGTGTGAAAATGTTACCTCTCAGGTTCCTATGAAATCTTTTCCCCTTCACCTTGAACCTATGTCCTCTGGTCTTCGATTCCCCTACTCTGGGCAAGAGATTCTGTGCACCTACCCGATCTATTCCTCTCATGATTTTATACACATCAGTCACTCTGTTTTTGGCACAGAACATTGAGTACAAACTTAGTAAATGTTACTGGTGAAATTTCTACCTCAAAATTAGGTTAATTTAACAGAAGGCATTAATTAGGCTAATTGGCTTAGTATAAATGTGAATTGTCCCTAGTGAGTGTAGGATAGTTTCAGTGTGCGGGGATCGCTGGTCGGCGCGGACAGCGAGACCAGGGCCTGTTTCGGTGTTGTATCTCTAAATTAAATTAAATGTACGCTAAGAAAAAGTCCAGGCACATGCTGAATGGTCAATGCAAGAGGGAGGGAGGGAGAGAGGGAGGGAGAGAGGGAGGGAGAGAGGGAGGGAGAGAGGGAGGGAGAGAGGGAGAGAGGGAGAGAGAGAGAGAGAGAGAGAGAGAGAGAGAGAGAGAGAGAGAGAGAGAGAGAGAGAGAGAGAGAGAGAGAGAGAGAGAGAGAGAGAGAGAGAGAGATGGAGGGGGGGGGAGAGAGAGAGAGAGAGAGAGAGAGAGAGAGAGAGGAGAGAGAGAGAGAGAGAGAGAGAGAGAGAGAGAGAGAGAGAGAGAGAGAGAGATAATTTTTTTTAAATATGTATGCATTTATTAAATAAATATGCATTTTAAATATGTATGTTATGTTCTATACTTTGGCAATATAATGATGTATCTTATCATGACAATAAAGTATTTTAAATTGAAAAAATTGAAATAGAGGAGAGAGAGAGAGAGAGAGAGAGAGAGAGAGAGAGAGAGAGAGAGAGAGAGAGAGAGAGAGGAGAGAGAGAGAGAAGAGAGAGAGAGAGAGAAAGAGAGAGAAAGAGAGAGAAAGAGAGAGAACCAGCATCAGTGATGAGTTTCCACAGATAAAAAGGCAAATGTGGTTTTCAGTCGAAAAACATCAGCATAGTGTAGTTTGCCCATGTCACATTATTGCAGCCCTTTCAAACGCCACCGTACATTTCTCATCTAAGTACCCTGTGGGCTGGAGTATGTGCAGTCACTAATGCAGGATAATAAATGAGTAGCCGTGACCTAATTTTCAGTTAACAGCGAGCTTGGTGTTTAATTACTAATGTAGGAGCTAAATGTGAGAGTTTACAATGGATTAGAGAGGCCCAACTGATCCATCAAGCTTGCCCTTCACCACACTCTGCTGAACTCCCTTCAATGTGATCTGGAAAGTAGAGTTTCAACAACATGAGGTAATATTCTAAACGTGGAACACTAATGATTGAGAAACTTATTACATCGCTCATTTCAGTCCCATGAACGCGAGTCTGAAGAAGGGTCCTGACCCGAAACATCACCCATCCATGTTCTCCAGAGATGCTGCCTGACCCGCTGGGTTACTCCAGCACTTTGTGTCCTTTTGTGTAAACCAGCATCTGCGGTTCTTTGTTCCTATACCATGTACATGATTGTGTATGGCAATTTCACATTGAATAGGCATTTTCAATGAATGGCTAATAATCACCCTAAAACCACTTTCCTTTCCCACCTTTGAAAATACAGATAAGTTAATTGTGTACACTGCTCATGTTGCTTGTTCCAGTAAATAATAATATTTTATTCATATGAGGATCCAACGATGGAGCTTATTAACTCAAATGGCCCAAAGCCCTTTGTCCACCAGCAGCTGTTTTTACACCTCCTCAGGAAAAGTAGATGTGTGTCATTGCGATTCTGGTTGCCACGTTACAGGAAGGATGTGGATGCTTTGGAGAGAGTGCAGAAAGGATTACCCAGGATATTCAAAAGGTCATACAGTCCTATGTGATAGCAGCAGAATTAAGCCATTCAGCCCATCAAGCCTACTCCGCCATTCAATCACGGCTGATCTATCTCTCTATCCTAGCCCCATTCTCCTGCCTTCCCTCCATAACCACTGACACACGTACTAATCAAGAATCTATCTATCTCTGCCTTAAAAATATCCACTGACTTGGCCTCCACAGCCTTCTGTGGCAAAGAATTCCACAGATTCACCACCCTCTGACTAAAGAAATTCCTCCTCATCTTCCTAAAGGAACGTCCTTTAATTCTGAAGCTATGACCTCTGGTCCGAGACTCTCCCACTTGTGGAAACATCCTCTCCACATCCACTCTAACCAAGCCTTTGAGTATTTGGTAAGTTTCAATGAGGTCCCCCCACAACCTTCTTGACTGAATTAGAGAGTATTAACTCCACGAAGAGTTTGGATAAACTAAAATTATGAGAGGCACAGGTAGGGTAGATAGTCAGAGACTTTTTCCGCAGGTGGACATGTCAAATAGCAGAGGGTATGAGCTTGAGTAGAGAGGGGGAAAGTTTAAAGGAAATGTGGATCAATAGAAGCCATGGTAAGAGATCAAAACACGTGCAATAGCACCGTTTAAGAGGCATTAAGACTGGCACATGAACAGGTATGGAATAAAGAGATGTAGAAAATGTACAGGCAGATGTGATTAGTTAGATTGGCATCATGTTCAGCACAGACATGGTGAGCCAAAATGGCCTGTTCCTGCACTGTACTGGTCTATGAATATCTCTATAGTTCTGGACATCTTACGCCTGGGGGAATATCAATGCATCAAATAATGCTCGGAAGAGACCGACAACAGTTCTTTGTGATTTATCATCGGAAGCAATGAAAAACCAATAGACCGAAGCTCACAGTTACGAGTACAAAAATACTAAGGGAATTGATAGAGTCCATTTGATCCACTCCTCAATGCTTCATAGTAGCCTCTGTCCATCCAATTCATTACCCTGCCTGCATATGTCTCTGAACTAAATGGACTGAAATTGAGCTTAGAGATTGTAGCGCAGGGAAGTTGGTACATTTTGGGTTTAAGAAGGTGATCTAATTTAATGACGCAAATGTTATTTGACAGAAACTTTAAATGTAAAAACAAATGCCTTAAATGAGGCTATAAAGGTCTACTGGTTATTGGAGCAATTTAAAAGATTAAATACAACAAATCTAATAACTTCCTGGCGGTTGACTGAAAATGACCCTGTTTGTTGTCAGATTATATCGTAAGTGCCCATCAGGCCCACCTAAGTGCCCATCAGGCCCACCACACAGTCCAGTTGTAACATTGTGAAGCCCCTGATTTTAAATTAAAAAATGCAGCACAGTGAAATCTAATTATCAGGTCAGTAAGTTGTTGCTGGATTTTGAAAGACTGACTGAAAGATACAGCGTGGAAACAAGCCATTCGATCTACCAAGTCCAGGCTGACCATCGACCACCCGTTCACACTGGTTGTATGCGACCCCATTTTCTCATCCACTCCCTACACCACCAGGGCCAATTTTACAGAGGCCAATTAACCTATGAAGCCGCACGTCTTTGGGATGTGAGAAGAAACCAGAGCTCCCGGAGGAAACCCATGCGCTCACAGGGAGAACATGCAAACTTCACACGGACAGCACCTGAGGAAGGGATTGAACCCGGGTCTCCGGCACTGTGAGGCAGCAGCTCTACCAGTCCCAGTGAAATCATTTTGCTGCCATTATTTCCTTTGGTCACCTTTGCTCTGGCACACTGCACATGGGTGCGTGAATTGCCGGATGGCCGTTTTTACAGGGATCACACACTAGGCCTCTGTGCGAGGCCTACACTGGGAGCTCTGACCCCTTGCACAAGGAGTTGAGTGAAAGTTACCAATTTAACCTTTACGGAAAGACAAGTGCCCAGTGGTGGTGGAAGACTGCGTATTAAACAAAATCCAGCTAAGCTGATAACGTTACTGCTATTTACTCGCAGAAGGTCCACAGAATGTAACACCTGATCCCAGGCAAACTGAAGTCAATGATCTCACAGCATATTAAGTTCTAGAGGGAATTATTACCCGCTTGCTAAATATCAAACTGCTGCCTAAAATCCCCATCTCTAAAAAGATCTTAGCCATGAGTATTCATTTATTCAGTGCTGGACTGTAAACATTGATGCAAATGCTAGTAATTAATGGGGACTTAAAAGGCACAAAATGGGAAATGTGAAGAGGGCAAAATGTGACAGATCGGAATTGGAACAGCCTTGTGTTTGTTTGAGAACATCAGGTAAATGCACAGAATCTTTTGCCCAGAGTAAGGGATTGAGAACCAGAGGACATAGGTTCAAGGTGAGGGGGGAATCATTTAATGGGAACTTGAGGGGTAACGTTTTTATACAAAGGGCGGTGGGGGTATGGAATGAGCTGCGGGAGGAGGTAGTTGAGGCAAGTACTATCGCAATGTTTACGAAACATTTAGATAAACACATGGATAGGACAGGCTTAGAGGGATATGGGCCAAGAGCAGGCAGGTGGAACTAGTGTAGATGGGACATGTGTGGGCAAGTTGGGCCAAAGGGCCTGTTTCCATGCTGTATCACTATGACTCCATTACTCTGCAACATTATAAACTCGGAGTGGCTGAATGTTTTTGGCAGAGCCCATTCTTGCAATAATCAGACCCAGAATTTACTTCACTTCTGGTAGTTGCAGAGACCTATGACACACAATGGCCTCTGCACTGTTCCTAAGATCGGGTTGTGAACAAGACATGAAGTGCTGTAGTAACTCAACAGGTCAGGCAGCATTGCTAGAGAACATGGATAGGATGCGTTTCGGGTCACAACCCTTCCTCAGAGTCTTAAGAAGGTTCCGACCCGAAACATCGTCTATCCATGTTCCGACCTGAAATATCGCCTATCCATGATCGGAGTCTGAAGAAGGGTCCCGACCCAAAACATTACCTATCCATATTCTCCAGAGATGCTGCCTGACGTGCTGAGGTGCTCCAGCACTTTGTGTGTCTTTTTTTCTGTAAGCCAGCAACTGCAGTTCCTTGTATTTACGTTAGATTGTGAAACTTGTGCAATTCTAAGAAATGGTTGTTTGAAGCGTACTTGCAATGATGTCCCAGCTAGCACCAGCACGGTGGGGTGCCAGCGATGTACAGGAGGACTGGGCGGGGACATTGGAAACTGAATGATCCAATTATCCCATCACGGAATGATGTAAAATGGTAGGATGTAGTCCTGTGGTTCCCAATCAGCACCTTCCAGCTGAACGACTCCAGCACAAGAGCATTTGATTGAATGATTGGTGACATGATTAAAATGGGGTCTTGTCAGCCTCATCAAGTGAGGCTGGTGACGATTACTCCTCCAATTCACAGGATGTAGGACAGGAGCATGGTGCCCTGGGCATTGAGATCCCACTCAGTTGTGGCGGTAATTTGCAGGGATATAATAGACAGGTTGAAGGTTATCATGCTCAGGGCAGAAAAGCCTTAGAAGGGATTTAATTGAGATGGTTTCATCACAAAATTATTAGGCAGAATCTGAGATATTAGATCTATTTCCAATGTGAAAGGACAATTAAAAGAGGGCATGCATTTAGTTTCGTTTTTAGTGTTGTGTCGAGGTACTGCGTGGAAACAGACCCTTCACCCTGCTGAGTCCATGCTGGACTATCACTCGTAGACTAGTTCTACCCTACACACCCGGGACAATTTACAGAAGCCAAATCAACCTCCAAACCTGCACATCTTTGGAATGTGGGAGGGAAACGGAGCTCCCGGAAAAACTCGAGTGGCCACTGGGAGGACACACAAACTCTGTACAGACAGCACCGGTAGTCAGGATTGAACACGGGTCTTTGGCGCTGTGAGGTGGCGACTCTCCTGCTGTGCCACTGTGCCGCCCTCTTGTGATTGGCAAAGGAGCTATGGGAAGGACGTGTTTGCACTGGAGAAAGTGCCGAGACCGTTTGCCAAGAGGTTGCTGGATAGAATGTTTCAGCTGTGAGAGTGGACTGGGTGAACTGGGCTTGTTATCTGTGGAGTAGAGGAGGTCCTGATTGTGAATACAACATTACTGATTTGGTAGATAGTGAACATCTTTCCCCACGATTACAGAGGTCTAAAACCGTAGGGCACTTGTTTGGAGTGGGGGTAGGAAACCTCGACGAGGTTGTGAAGAAGCTTTTTTCTCCCTGAGGGACACTGCAATGTAGAACACTTTGTGAAGATGGCAGAGCCAGGTACTCTTCGAAGAATGTGGACAAGCACTCGGACTGCTAACGAATGATCGTCATAATATGGGAAATGTGATGGGAAATGTGATGGTCTGCATAGATGTGGTGGGCCGAAGGACCTGTTTCTGAGCTCTGATCAGAAATATCAGGAATGGTGTCTTAATGTCAGGGGAGTTTGAGTTTGGAAATTATTGCCTGAGAGGCTAATGGGTACAAGATCCAAAACCAGCCTTCAAAAGTATTATCTAAAGAAGAAAAATTGCAGAGATGTGGGAAAAGAGGCAGCTGCAGTAACTCAAAGGTCGGGCAGTATCCCTGGAGAACATGAATTGGTGACGTTTCGGGTCGGGCCCCTTCTTCAGACTGATGAAGGGTCCCGAGCCAAAATGTTGTCAATACATGTTCTCCAGGGATACTGTCGAACCCGCAGATTTACTCATAAGGCCATAAGGAATAGGAGTAGAATTAGGCCATTCGCACTTAGGCTGGGTAAATGCACCTTAACAAGAGGTTCTGGTAGGTTCTACCTGTGCACGGT
Source organism: Rhinoraja longicauda (assembly GCF_053455715.1). Classification (NCBI taxonomy): domain Eukaryota; kingdom Metazoa; phylum Chordata; class Chondrichthyes; order Rajiformes; family Arhynchobatidae; genus Rhinoraja; species Rhinoraja longicauda. The sequence goes on from NC_135954.1 coordinate 101,615,752, forward strand.
CACGGTGGCCCAGCGGTAGAATTGCTGCCTTTCAGCGAATGCAGCGCCGGAGACCCGGGTTCGACCCCAACTACGGGTGCTGTCTGTACGGAGTTTGTATGTTCTCCCCGTGACCGCCTGGGATTCTCCCTCCTAACCCCATTCTCCTGCCTTCTCCCCATAACCTCTGACACCTGTACTAATCAAAAATCTATCTATCTCTGCCTTAAAAATATCCACAGCCTTTTGTGGCAAAGAATTCCACAGATTCACCACCCTCTGACTAAATAAATCTTTCCTGATCTCCTTCCTAAAATAACGTCCTTTATTCGATGACCTCTAGTCCTAGACACTCTCACTACTCCAGCATTTTGTGTCTTTCCTTGGGAAACCCTGCACCTGCAGTTCTTTTTTCTACACCTATTAGTCTTGCCAGTTTTGTTGATGACACCAGCTTCTAGCACATTGTATAATGTTGTGAATGCTCTCCATTGCTCTACAATGTTGTAATGTTGTGAATGCTCTCCAACATCTCTGAGCTAGGTCATTGCAGACTGTGGGATTGAACAGTGTACAAGCAGGGAGCTGCATTTCAACAGCACTTACTCATTTCCCCCCACACCCTCCCCAGCAATCGCTGCCTTTGTCGCCATAGCAACTGCATTTACCTGGCCTAAGTGCGAAGGTCCTGAAGCAAACCCTGGTCCTATTGATTTATCTCAGTGATTTAGAGATACAGCGCAGAAACAGGCACTTCGGTCCACCGAGTCTGCACTAACCAGCGCTCTCCACACATCAAACAGTATCCTAAACACACTAGGGACAATTTACATTCATACCAAGCCAATTAACCTACAAACCTGTACGTCTTTGGAGCGTGGGAGTAAACCGAATGTCACCCACGGGGTCACGGGGAGAACGTACAAACTCCGTATAGACAGCACCCGTAGTCAGGATTGAACCCGGGACTCCAGCTCTGCAAGCGCTATAAGGCAGCAACTCTACCGCTGTGCCGCCCTGATGGCAGAACATTTCCCAGAAAAGAAGGGCGGAGACACCATTACCAAAGCACTCCTGGGTTTGCAATGGAGAAAGTACAGAGGCAATTTGCTGAGATGTTCCCGGACATCTTTGGAGTGTGGGAGGAAACCGGAGAGCCCGGAGAAAACTCACGCGTTCGTTCACTGGGAGAACATACAAACCCCGTGCAGACAGCACTTTTAGTCAGGTTCAAACATGGGTCCTTGGCACTGTAAAGCAGCAACTCTACCGCTGCACCACTGTGTCGTCCTCATGTTGGCAAAAAACCAATGGGAAGGGTTGTGTTTGCACTGGAAAAAGCACAGAGACAATTTAACAAGATGTTCCTGGATAGACTGTTTTAGCTAAGGGGGGGGGGGGGGGGTGGGGGGTGGGGGTGGGGGGGGGGGTGGAGGGGGGGGGGAGGACTGGATAGACTAGGTTAGTTTTCCATGGAGTAGAGGCGAAGAGCCTTTCCCAAAAAAAGAGAGTAGACTCCATTACCAAAGATCTCTTGTCGGCCCCTCACTGTCAGTGGTAATTGATGTTTAAATGTTTCAAGCCACTCAGGCATTTGGAGACAATTAAAACCAAATTAAACTGAAATAATTCAAATTTAAATCTATTTAACATTCAGAAAGGATTAATAAAGATAGTTAAAATGTCCAAACATGAATAATAAAAAAAACTTTAAAAGCAGAACAATTAAAATAAAATGGCTAACTTTATTCTCCTTTATATTCTGATGCTGACTGAATCCATTTGACATCAGAGGGATCGTGGTTCTGGAGTCGGGTTCTGGATCTTTTAAAAAATCTTTTAATCTTTTTATTTTTATTTATTTATTTTCCGGTCAATACAATACAACAGATTGACCATAAAGTTGTGAAAGTTAAATAGTGCAAAATCATTGTATCAAAAATAAAACAATATAATCGCACGTGATATTTTCTGACCGAAAAAAAAGGTGTAGGCAGAAGCCAAAGCTTATTGTGCCTACCCTATATTTAACAAAATATAATTTTAAAAAACACAACATCATAAGTCAGAAGCAGATAAACAAAACATAGAAAGAAACACAAATATAGTCAAGAACCATCATTTCTGTCATAGAAACATAGAAACATAGAAAATAGGTGCAGGAGTAGGCCATTCGGCCCTTCGAGCCCACACTTCGAGCCCACACCGCCATTCAATATGATCATCCAACTCAGTATCCCGTACCTGCCTTCTCTCCATACCCCCTGATCCCTTTAGCCACAAGGGCCACATCTAACTCCCTCTTAAATATAGCCAATGAACTGGCCTCAACTACCTTCTGTGGCAGAGAATTCCACAGATTCACCACTCTCTGTGTGAAAAAAAACGTTCTCATCTCGGTCCTAAAAGACTTCCCCCTTATCGTTAAACTGTGACCCCTTGTTCTGGACTTCCCCAACATCGGGAACAATCTTCCTGCATCTAGCCTGTCCAACCCCTTAAGAATTTTGTAAGTTTCTGTAAGATCCCCCCTCAATCTTCTAAATTCCAGCCAGTACAAGCCGAGTCTATCCAGTCTTTCTTCATATGAAAGTCCTGCCATCCCAGGAATCAATCTGGTGAACCTTCTCTGTACTCCCTCTATGGCAAGAATGTCTTTCCTCAGATTAGGAGACCATGTCAGTCATTTCTCGGTGCTGATCACATATTTTGTATCTTTCAAATATAATATTTTTGAACATTTTCTTGAATTTACACATATTACTACACTCTTTTAATTAATTGTTTGCAACTATTCCATAAATTGACCCCTTTAACAGTCACACATCTATTTTTCATATTTGTTCTTACCCTCTTTTTTTCAAATATATCATTTGCCCTGAGTGGATCCCTGCTCTCGCTCACTGAAAACAAACCTTGGATACAGTCAGGAGGTGTTCTTTCTTTTGCTCTAAACATTATTTGTAGAGTATTAAAGTCTACTAGGTCCATAAACTTAGGGCATATGATTTCATAAATAATGGGTTGGTTGGGTCATTATAACCAGCCTTATTGACAATTCTTATAGCTCTTTTTTGCAATATATCATATCATATCATATCATATCATATATATACAGCCGGAAACAGGCCTTTTCGGCCCTCCAAGTCCGTGCCGCCCAGCGATCCCCGTACATTAACACTATCCTACACCCACTAGGGACAATTTTTACATTTACCCGCCAATTAACCTACATACCTGTACGTCTTTGGAGTGTGGGAGGAAACCGAAGATCTCGGAGAAAACCCACGCAGGTCACGGGGAGAACGTACAAACTCCTTACAGTGCAGCACCCGTAGTCAGGATCGAACCTGAGTCTCCGGCGCTGCATTCGCTGTAAAGCAGCAACTCTACCGCTGCGCTACCGTGCCGCCCTAATAATCCAATCAATATAAAGATTGGATTAGTGCTAGTTTTGTAGGTGTTTCCCCATACTTCCACACAGTATGTCATATATGGAATAGTGAGTGAGCAATATAACGTAAATAGTGAATTTTGATCTGTGAGGAAACGTCAACCAGACTATAGAATGTCACATGGAGACTTGACAAATTTAGCCTTCCAAATCTGTTAGCAAATGACAGACTTCTGTGTTTGATAGTGCATGCACTGAAGTCTGGGATCCACTGCAGCTTAAGTTGTTGAATGCTGACAGTTCTGATCAAGATCTCTGGTTTATGCCAGGATGTCTGGCCCCAATACTGCTTCTGAAAAAAGTAATTTGATGGGAAATAATTAGACACTGCCCTCTTTAACGATGCAATGGAAATGCTGTTTCCTCCTTTTTGTTACTTTCTGCAATCACCTGTGTTCTTCATGCTTTAGACTTCAGACCTCACATACACAGCATGGAAACAAGCCCTTCAGCCCACCCAGTCCGCGTCGACCAGCGACCACCCCGTACACTAGCACAGTCCTACACACTAGGGACAATTTACATAAGCTAATTAACCTACAAACCTGTATGTCTTCGGAGGGTGGGAGGAAACCGAAGCACCCGGAGGAAACCCACGCGGTCACAGGGAGAACGTACAAACTCCGTACAAACAGCGCCCGCAGTCAGGATCGAACCCGGGTTTCTGACGCTGTAAGGCAGCAACTCTACCGCTGCGCCACTGTGCCGCCCAAACTCAAAGTACTTCTAAATAGCCTTCCCGCCTCTCCCCTACCTGCCTTGTAGGATGCGCTTTGCATTCCTTGTTCTGAATCCCAATGATGCCTTGTCCCAAGAGAATCTCCGATCTGTCCTGTCCTTCACCGCAATTTAAGTAATTTCAGTCATGTTCGACTCAGATTCCTTTGACAAAATAATTCTAATTGTTCTTCTGTGACCTTTGAGATTTAATTAAAGTTCCACTTCTATCTCAGCGGTATTCCCCCGTCGACTGATACTAATCAAAGAGATCTTCCCTCTCTCAGATTGCTTAGGCCCAACATTAATAGTGACTGGGGCTGATTTATCTTGACTGCCTCGTGTTTTAATCAATGTTTGTCTTATTCTCCAAGTGATCAGATCTGCACTTTTTTTTTTCTCTCGCCCGCATTAATAGATTATTAGCCGCAAGTTAAACCCTAAGCTTCTCGCGTTTATGGTAAGGTTCATCAGATACTTAATCATTCGCATTCAATATCTCCGTGGTCTAACAGCTGCCAGGCACATCATGCAAGGACAATGTGACACCCAATAAATGATCCTTTACACTCCACCAGGAGAAACAGTTTAAGGATCAAATCAGCCATCCTGCAATTCAGCATTTCCAGGAGGAATGCTCAAAAGAGCACATCTTATAAAATCACCAACAGCACAATTTTCCTCACTTTACAGTTGACTTCAATTTATTTTTTCATTATTCCTTCTCAGTTGTGGGAAGCACTGATATAGCCAGCGTTTATTACCTATCCCTAGTTGCCCCAATGCCCCCATAGGCTAATTCTAGAGGCCTGTAAAGAAGCAGCCGGGTTGATGGGTCTGCCGTTATATATATTCCAGACAGATGAGGTTGGAAGCTATTTGTTCCTTAAGAGATTCGTGAAGCAGATGGCATTTTAGTTTGAAGCCTCATGCATACCTTTAATGTATCCAAAGGTGGACCTTGGATACTGCTGGGGGTATAGAGTCATACAGCAGGGAAACAGGCCCTTCGGCCCAACTCGCCCATGCCAACCACTATTCCCACCTGCCCGCATTTGGCCCATATCCCTCTAAACCTTTCCTATCCATACACCTGTCTTTTAAATGTACCTACCTCAACTACCTCCTCTGACAGCTAGTTCCATATATCCACCACCCTCTGTGTGGAAAAAGTTGCCCCTTAGGTTCTTCTTAAATCTTTCCCCACCTAGCATAAACCTATGTCCTCTGGTTATTGATTCCTCTTGACTGGGTACAAGACTCTGGGTAATTACCCTATCTATTCCCCCAATGATCTTTTACACCTTAATAAGAGGTTCTGGTAGGTTCTACTTGCGCAAAGTCATGGTGGCGCAGCGGTAGAGTTGCTGCCTGTCAACGAATGCAGCGCCGGAGACCCGGGTTCGATCCCAACTACGGGTCCTGTCTGTACGGAGTTTGCACGTTCTCCCCATGACCACATGGGTTTTCTCCAAGATCTTCGGTTTCCTCCCACACTCCAAAGATGTACATGTTTGTAGGTTAATTGGCTTGGTGGAAGTGTAAATTGTCTCTAGCGTGTGCAGGATAGTTTTAAGGCGCGGACTCGGTGGGCCGAAGGGCCTGTTTCCGTGCTGTATCTCTGAACTAAACTAAACTAAACAGCTACAGTATGATGGGACACGTGTTTCAAACAAAGATACTAGTTTTCTTCAATGCTGACAGTAAGAAGCATCCTCTGCACTATGCACATGTTGATGTCATTACGGCGGTGGTACAGCTGGTGGAGCTGCTGCCTCTCAGCGCCAGAGACCCAGGTTCCAGCCTGACCTAAGACACTCTCTGTGTGGAGTTTACACAGTCGTCCTGTGACTGCATGGGTTTCCGACAGGTGTTCCAGTTTCCTCCCACATCACAAAGAAGTGCGGGTTTATAGTTTAGTTTTTTGTTTAGTTTTAATATACCGCAGGGACACAGGCCCTTCGGCCCACCGAGTCTGCACCGACCAGCGATCCCCGCACATTAACATTATCCTACACATACTAGGGACAATTTACACTCATACCAAGTATACAAACCCATGCCAATTAACCTACAAACCTGTACGTCTTTGGAGTGTGGGAGGAAACTGATCTCGGAGAAAACCCACGCAGTCACGGGGAGAACGTACAAACTCCATACTGACAGCACCCATACTCAGGATCGAACCCGGGTCTCCGGCGCTGCAAGCGCTGTAAGGCTGCAAATCTACCGCTGCGCCACCGTGCTGCCCTACAGGTTATGCAGAGACGCTGTCTGACCTGCTGAGTTACCCCAGCGCTCTGTGTCTTTATTTTGTAAACTGGCGTGCAGCGTAGGTTTACTAGGTTAATTCCTGGAATGGCGGGACTGTCATATGTTGAAAGACTAGAGCGACTAGGTTTGTATACACTGGAATTTAGAAGGATGAGAGGGGATCTTATTGAAACGTATAAGATTATTAAGGGGTTGGACATGTTAGAGGCAGGAAACATGTTCCCAATGTTGGGGGAGTCCAGAACCAGGGGCCACAGTTTAAGAATAAGGGGTAGGCCATTTAGAACAGAGATGAGGAAAAACTTTTTTAGTCAGAGAGTTGTGAATCTGTGGAATTCTCTGCCTCAGAGGGCAGTGGAGGCCAATTCTCTGAATGCATTCAAGAGAAAGCTGGATAGAGCTCTTAACGATAGCGGAGTCAGGGGGTATGGGGAGAAGGCAGGAACGGGGTACTGATTGAGAATGATCAGCCATGATCACATTGAATGGCGGTGCTGGCTCGAAGGGCCGAATGGCCTCCTCCTGCACCTATTGTCTATTGTCTATTGGTATCTGCAGTTTCTCCATAATTGAACTGTGGTCCCCATTGTCAGGTGTCATTGCCTGTTTCTGCCCATCATCCATAATACTGTCACTGCCAGCATCCACACTGCAACTGGAAGCGCCATAAGCTACCTTTAAAGTTCGCTTTATATCATCGTGGACTACTTAAACTGTGTCGACATTGTTCAGACACCTTCTGTTGCATATCCGTTCAATTTGATTTCTTGTTTTATGGGCGAGGGACAGAAATGATGCTGAAAGATTCCAAGAAATGGAACAAAGCTCTGTGGGCACTTGTCTCCCGTGACTACACCAGTCTCGTTGTAGCAGGTCTCAGTCCATTAGCCTCCAGCTTCGGCCAAGGCATATCCCCTCTGGCTGTGTGAAGGCATACTTGGACTGTTCCAATTTCACATGCCGATGGTAACATTACCTCTGCATTTAGAAAAACACTTAGATTATCATCCGTACCAACTGTAGCAATGAGGAAATCATTTTGGTGGCGCCGACAAGTTTCAATAATAATAATAATAATAATATATTTATTTTATATAGCGCCTTAACACATGCACAAAGCGCTTTACAAATACAATTAACATAGAAACAAACAGACAAACAGACAAACTATCCTGACGGAAAAGCGGCGAATACTCAACGCCAGCGTCCTCTCACGTCAGGGTCCAGCAGTAGACATTAAAGAACACAAGACACACAGATACAATTTTTTACACAAAACAGCCATCACAGTGATTGCTCTAGGCATACCCTCACTGTGATGGAAGGCAAAGTCTTATCTCCTCCTCGTTCTTCTCCCGTGGTGCCACGAGGCGATCGAGGCTCCCAACCCCTTGAAGCCCCCACCGGGCGATGGAAAGTCCCAGGGTCGAGCCGAGCAGGCCGATGAAGGTCCTGAGCCCCCACCGGGCGATGGAAAATGCCGCGGCCAAGCCACGCAGGGCGATGAGAGTCCTGAGCCCCCACCGGGCGATGTAAAGTGCTGCGGCCGAGCCACGCAGGGTGATGAAGGGCCTGCGGGCGGGTTGATCGTGCCTCGTGCTTCGGGGCGGTCGAAGCTGCTGCGGCTGGAGCTCCCAAAAGCCGGTCGCCAGCCAGGGACCTGCGAGCTCCAGATGTTGCGGTCTGCAGGGCCCAACGGCCGAAGCCTCCGAGATGGTAAGTCCAGGCCCTGCGACCGGAGTCTTCGAGGTCGATCCCAGCTGGAGGCCGCCGACTCCACGATGTTAGGCCGTAGCGCGAACGGAGATACGACACGGTAAAGGTCGCATCTCCGTTGAGGAGGAGATTTAAAAAAAGGTTTCCCCCAACCCCCCCACCACCCCCCTACATACACAGAATTAAAAATAAAACAAAACGTACATTTAACATCAACATTGACTAAAAAACACAACAAAAAAAAACGGAGAGACTGCCGGTGAGCCGCAGCTGCAGAACACAGCCACGCCCCTGAATGGCCTGCAAAGTATTTTCTATGTTGGGCTGGTATTTATTTGGTGATGATTTGGTTCGTAGTTTAGTTTGAGCTTAGAGATACATCGTGGAAACAGGCCCGTCTGCCCAGCGAGTCTGTGCCAACCAGTGATCCCCGTACACTAACACTATCCTACACACTAGGGACAATTTACAATTTTTACCGAAGCCAATTAACCTACAAACCTGTACATCTTTGAGTGTGGGAGGAAACCGGAGCACCCGAAGAAAACCCACATGGTCATGGGGAGAATGTGCAAACTCCGTACAGACAGCACCCGTAGTCAGGATCGAACCCGGGGCTCTAAGGCATCAACTCTACCGCTGCGCCACAATGCCGCCCCTTCTGGCAACAGTGTAGAACTACAGATCTCTATTGCATTGACAGTGAGGTACCTCTGTCCAAGGACAGCTGCACATAAACACGCAACAAATCAAGCTATGTTTAAAAAAAAGGATACAAGCACCTGCTTATTGGCCCATATCCCTCCAAGCCTATCCTCTCCACGTACCTGTCTAAATGTTTCTTAAACAATGCACTGGTACCTGATTAAATTACCTCCGCCAGCAGCTCGTTCCAGATGCCCACCTTTGTGTGAAAAAGTTGCCTTTCAGGTTCCTATTAGATCTTTTCCCCCTCATCGTAAACCTATGTCTTCTTCTTTTAGAGTCATCAATCTCTGCTCCGTTCAAACATTTTCCGTCTAATTCATCAAACTCTTTTCGCACTTGGCTCATCAAAGAATAGGTAATAGTTGTTAACTCACCGTAGACTGGTTTGATACCACAGATGTAGTTGAGTTATACAGCATGGAAACAGGACCTTTAGCCCAACTTATCCATGACCACATAGATGTCTATTGCAGCTACATTCATTTTATGTATTGAGTTCATATTAATTATGATGTTTTTTGTCCACACACCTGTCCAAACGCCTTTTAAATATTGTAATTATACCTGCCTCTACATTTTCCTCTGGCAACTGGTTCTATTGACCTGCCACCCGACGTGTGCAAAGGTTGCCCCTTTTAGGCACCCTCTCACTAAACACACCCCCAAACTGCCCCCTCTTGCCCCTCACCCCCTCTCCCCCCCCCCTCGAACCATTGAAATCAAACATAGGTTGTGTGAATACTTGGCACAATTCCTTCATTGCAAAGTCAGCCCTGAGCCCACGGTTGCCTGGCACATTCATTCTCTCTCTCACTCCCAGACTCAGTTCCCTGTTTAGGCCGCTCATACTTTTCAATCTGAGCATTATGTAAGCTCAAGGATGAGCTGAAGACATCGTGTTAGGGCAAGTATGGCTTCTTCCCCAGGAGGCCACATTGATTTCCGATAGCTAGTCTTCTCAGTTTGTGTCAGAACTGGCCAGTTCTGATGTAGGGACAGTGATTTGTAATGTAAAACCAAAAAAAAGCACCACATACCAGTTTATAAACGAAGACACAGAGTGCTGGAGTAACTCCAGCATGTGCGGCACGGTGGCGCAGCGGTGGAGTTGCTGCCTTTCGGCACCTGAGACCCGGGTTCGATCCTGACTACGGGTGCTGTCTGTACGGAGTTTGTACATTCCTGCTATGACCGTCGGCCAATTCAATGAACATCAGAGACAGACCAAAACACACCACACCTCTCTGCACGGTGGAGCAGCGGTAAAGTTGCTGCCTTACAGCGCCAGAGATTTGGGTTCGATCCTGACTACGGGTGCTGGCTGTACGGAGTTTGTATGGTCCTCCTATGGTGCTCCAGTTTCCTTCCAAATACCAAAGACGTGCAGGCTTGCAGGTTAATTGGCTTCGCTAAAGATCGTAAATTGTTGCTAATGTGTAGAATAGTGCTAGTGTATGGGGATCGCTGGTCGGTGCGGACTCGGTGGGCTGAAGTGCCTGTTTCCGCGCTGTATCTCGAAAACAAAACAAAAAACTTAAACAAACTCAGCGGGCCAGGCATCATCCCCGGAGAATATGGACGGGCAACGTTTCTGACCGTGAGTCTTCTTCAGACTGATTGGTCCCACCGCAAAATATCACCTGTCCATGTTTTCCATAGATGCTGCCTGACCCGCTGAGTTACTCAAGTGGATGTATTCAAGAGAGAGTTCGATATAGCTCTTATGGCTAACGGGATCAAGGAATATGGGGAAAAAGCAGGAACAGATAACTGTTTCTGGATGATCAGCCACGATCATATTGAATGGCGGTGCTGGCTCGAAGAGCCGAATGGACTATTCCTGCACCTACTTTTTATGTTTCTATGTTCTTATGTCTACTCAGGGATTATGTGTCTTCACTTGTAATGTAAACTGGGATTCTCAGTACTCAAAGATGGTGTCTGTCGGTTGGGCCTTTATAGCATTCTCACTTACATCAGATGACTAACAACTGCTACGTTCTACATCTCACCGCTCCGGCATTATTTCATTTCTTCTCTCCTCTCTTCTCATTCATCTGCCACTCCGGAACATATTCCCATTCCATTTTTTCTGAACTGCAATGGATTTTTCTTTTCTATTTCCCCCCTATTCTGATGAAAGCTCATTGACCTGCAGCATTAACTCTGCTTATTAGCAGCTGTTCGCTGGTGAGCGAAGTATCCCATCTTTCTTCTGTTTTCCAAAGACATTTAGGCAGGGACGTGGATATGGGCCAAACACAGGCAAATGGGATTAGCTCACATGGTCGCCTTGGTTGGCATGGACGTTGGCCCATAGAGCCACAGAGTCATACAACATGAGAACAGGCCCTTTGATCCAACTTGTCCGTGCCAAACACGATGCCCTTCCTGGGCTTGTCCCATATGCTCAGGTTTCACTCATATCCCTCCCAACCATTTCTATTCATGTATCTGTCAAAGGGCCTGGTTCTGTCCTATATAACTCAACCACTTAAAAGCTTTGATTTTGCTTTAAAATTGAGGTAATCACTAGTCGGCACAGACTCAGTGGACCGAAGAATCTGTCTCCACACTGTATCTCTAAACTAAGCTAAACCACTCGTGCTTCCAGGCAAAAATAAGTTTGGGGGAGCTTATTCAGGAAGCACGAGTTGCTTTTGCGTAAATCACGATTTCTCTGTAATGCCCAAACCTCGATGAGTATGAAGGACCTGTGAGCTCAGTCCATGATCAGGATCTCGTTTGATCATAGCGCTGAAAATAAAAGATTAATAGTTTTAATTATACGACTGAAAATAGCATGTCATCTGAAGATGACTTCAGTTGAATGATGCAGCTCCAAGCAGGCCTAAATAAAAACAGCTTTTTTTTATTTTCTGAGCATTATGTCTTCTGATATGCCATTTGTTTTACTTTGTTCTACTGAAAGCTGGCTCGCCAAAGTCATTTTATTTCACACAGACGTCGGCAGCCCACAGACAAGAGAATCAATTTACTTCAGCTTGGTTTGAGTTCAGATTCTGGATGAGGCAGCATCTCTCCTCCTTGTCCTGTTCCCGGTGGCATAAAGAAGTATTGAATTGGGAAGCCCATTTGGCCCATCAAGTCTGTAGTGGCTCCGTGCAGAACAATCCCATCCATCTAATTCATCTTACTCTTTCCCGTACCACTGTCAATTCTCCACTAAATGAGAATGCAATTCCCTCTTTTAAGCTTTAATTAACTCCGTTTATGTCACCCTTTTACAAGAAATAAACAATATTTGCAAAAATATGAAATGGGCTTTAATGTAGACATGTAGTATAAGAAAATAACTGCAGATGCTGGTACAAATCGATTTATTCACAAAATGCTGGAGTAACTCAGCAGGTCAGGCAGCATCTCGGGAGAGAAGGAATGGGTGACGTTTCGGGTCGAGACCAGTCTGAAGAAGGGTCTCGACCCGAAACGTCACCCATTCCTTCTCTCCCGAGATGCTGCCTGACCTGCTGAGTTACTCCAGCATTTTGTGAATAAATTAATGTAGACATGTATGGATATGCAGGGAATGAAAGGATAAGGATCATGCACAGGCACAGGCATTAGTTTATCTTGGCATTATGCGCTGCACAGTCATTGGGGGCTGAAGGGCCTGTTTCCGTGCTGTCCCCTTCCAATGCAAAACATTAACTCTTTTTCCTTCAAAAGGACGCTGTCTGACTGACTGCCCATTTTCCTCATAGCTGTCTCTTTTTCTTTACTAAAAACTTTAAATCAGTGTCTAATGGTCCTTGAACTAAAAAATACACAGTGCTGGAGTAACTTAAAGGGTCAGGCAGCATCTGTGGAGAAGATGGATCGGTGACGTTTCGGAGGTGACATCCTTGAAGTATCTGCTTTTGGAAGCAGCTCCACGCTATTTACCTTGGCTAAACTAGTTGTGACCTTGTGGAGCTCTGTCAAAACTCCACTCCGTTTAATCTGCTCAACACAATTCAAACCCCTCCAATCCAATCTGAAATCTCTCTTCACTGGAAGCATTCCAATGAATTTTTCATGCATCCTCTCAAGGAGCTGAATGTTCATCCTGAAGTGGCCGGAGCTGACCATTGTGCTTCATTTATGGTCCAACTGGTATTTTGTAATGAAAATCCAACGATTGCAGATGCTGGAAATCTGAAAACGAAAAATTGCTTGAAATGGGAGTAGGCCAGGCAGGATCATGTGAAAGGTGACCCCTGGTTCTGCCTTTCCTGCATCTACCCCGTCCAATCCTTTAAGAATGTTGCATATTTCTATAAGATTCCCCCTCACCCTTCTAAATTTCAGTGAATATAAGCCCAGTCAGCCATGATCACATTGAATGGCGGTGCTGGCTCGAAGGGCCGAATGGTCTCCTCCTGCACCTATTGTCTATTGTCTATTGTCTATAGTTGATCCAGTGATGTCCTGAAGTTTTGAAAGGTTCACTCAAGCACGCAGTTAATTTTTTAATGTAGATGCTCGTCGGTGGTATTGTCCATTTAGAAAGGCAACTTCAGTTTCCTTTCAGAACGATCTGTCACTGAACGAGATCAAGAGCGGTCTGACAGCAGATGACACGAACAGTGAGGCGAACCAGTCTGTCTCTCCATTGCCGAGAGATCCTTGACATCTCCTACACAGCTATTGGAAACCCTCACTTCATTTTTCTTCCATCAGACTAATGAGGCTGATGGCAGAGTCAGCAGTAAATTAGCCAGTTAAGATTGCCGATTATAAGATGCCAGCCACCATTCACATCAGCCGCGTTTCCTCGCAGTCGTACATCACCTCTCCTTCGAGCTATTGGAGCGAGAAGCCCGTGACAGCAACCTTCAATGAAAGGCAGAGTCAAGGTGACCATCATTTAGCCACCGGGGTGAGACTGCCACAGAATTCCTCCACTGATAATTTGACTGCTGAGTGCAGAACCTTTCAGTTTTATCTGACACAACATCTGGCGCCGTTATTTATGGAGGCTTTTTTTGTTGTTGCTGCTTTGCCCAACTTTTATTTCTGTTTTTCAGCAGCGTACGACAGAGAAGGGAATCTTTTCCCAACAAATCTGCGGTAGTCAGTGCAAACTAATCGCATTTAAGTCGTTCAGGAAATTACTCATTATAGAACAAAGAATTCATGCCCAGGTTAATTTATATTTTGTAATGTCTTGTCTTGTTTCCAAGACTTAAACATGTAAGTTATCAACCCGTAATGATTTAATTCCAAAGGATCTGCAGTGCAGCAAAAGTCTTTCAGCTCTCTCATTAAAAGATGTTTGCCTGTCAGTCTGTTCGTGGTGCTGGGATGATTACAGTTAAGTGAGGGCATTCATCAGCAGTCTGGCTGTCTTGCCTGTGCAATATATCCGGCTTGAAGACTAAAATTAGACACAACAAGCTGTAGTCATAAGGTCATAACTGATAGGAGCAGAATTAGGCCATGTGTCCCCTCAAGTCTACCCCGCCATTCAATCATGACTGATCTATCTCTCCCCCCTAACCCCATTCTCCTGCCTTCTTCCCATAACCTCTGACACCTGTACTGATCAAGAATCTATCTATCTCTGCCTTCATTTTCTATCCTGCAAATCTGAGGTAAGGAATTCCGTATTCCTGAATGATGTCTCAACATTGGGAAAGGTGACGTGAAAATATCCATTGACATTTCCGGTCGTTAAAAGGATGTCGACCCGAAACGTCACCTATTCCCTTTTCTCCAGAGATTCTCCTGTCTGACCCGCTGAGTTACTCCAGCTTTTTGTGTCTATCTTCAGTTTAAACCAGCATCTGCAGTTCCTTCCTGCACATTAAATTACAGATAGTATATTACAGGTTCTCAAGTCATAATTTTTCAATGGTTAATTTTATTTGTTTAAGAATCACAGATATCAGATCAGCCAGGAATTTCTCAGTGAGTGCCACTCATCGAATCTTGAAATCTCCGCTCACGACCCTGGAAGAAGCCAAGACTGGTTGGATCACTGCCTGGTATGCCAATTCCAAGACACTAGTTTAGTTTAGACAGCACCCGTAGTCAGGATCGAACTAGAGGCTAGATCCACTACGAGACGGCTGCAGAGAGTGGTGAACTCAGCCCAGACCAACATGGACACAGCCCTCTCCACCATCCAAAGCATCTTTGATGAGACGATGCCTCATGAAAGTCCAGTATTAAAACTGCACCTGCAGTTCCTTCCTACACTTGAAGGACTAAAGTGACTGTTTCCAAGTAACCTGTACTGGGATGCTGTAAGTTTGCGTTGTCTGCACCTTTAGACTTGTCGATGGGAGAAAAGGGAATCTTACCTTTATACGTCACCTTTCCCAATTTTGAGACATCATTCAGGAGTACGGAATTCCTTACCTCAGGTTTTCAGGGTGAGAAAATAAAAGCAGCCAATATGCAGTGAAATCCCTTAACCACCAAGGAATATGAGTAGATATTTTATCTATTATATTATGTTTCTTCCCAGCTGTTATCAGGCAACCGAATCATCCTATCAACAACTAGAGAGTGGTCCTGAGCTACAATCTACCTCATTGGAGACCCTCGGACTATCTTTAATCAGACTTTACAGGGCTTTATTTTGCACTAAACGTTATTCCCTTGATCATACACTGTGGATGGCTTGATTGTAATCATGCATAGTCTTTCTGCTGACTGGTTAGCATGCAGCAAAAGCTTTTCACTGTACCTCGGTATACGTGACAATAAACTAAACTAAACTAAACTAAACTAACCCAAAATGTCGCCTATTCATGTTCTCCAGAGATGCTGCCTGACCTGCCAAGTTACTCCAGCACTTTGTGTCCTTTGGTGTATTAACCAGCATCTGCAGTTCCTTGTTTCTATAATGCAAGGCCTATCTGATTTTCTCCATTGGTGGAACAATGGTCTTTGTACCATTGCATATGTGCAAAGTTGTTATATCGTATGCCATTCCTTCACCCTCTTGCACACCAGAGTTTTGCAGCTTAAAGGAGCCATAATAAATTATTTTATCCCCTATCCGCATGCATCGCCAGTTTAATCCAACATGTTTCTAATCCCTTTTCTGCAAAGATATGTACAAAAAAAAGCAAAGATAGAAATGTGGTTTCCTATTTAAAGTCAACAGATGACCAATTGGTCGGATCACATGATCCTGCTTTCTTCACCTAACGGGTAATGCAATCGTAGAGTCATACAGCATGGAAATAGGCCTTCAGCCCAACGCGTCCATCATGGCCAAGATAGAGCACTGTGTTCAATTTTGGTCACCGTGTTAGAGCAAAGATGATGTTAAGCTGGAAAGGGCGCAGAGAAGATTTACTAGGATGCTGCTAGGACTAGAGGGCCTGAGCTATCGGGAGAGGTCGAGGAGGCTAAGACTTTATTCCTTGGAGTGCAGAAGGATGAGGGGTGATCTTGTAGAGGTGTATAAGATCATGAGAGGAATAGATAGGGTAGGTGCGCAGGGTAAATGCACTTTCATCGAGTCTGTTAGAATCAAAAACCAGAGGACATAGGTTTAGCTGATGGGGGATTTAGTAGAAATCTGAGGGGCAACCTTTTTTACACAAAGGACAGTAGGTATATGTAACAAGCAGTTGGAAGAGGTAGTTCAGACAGGTATTATCACAACCTTTAAAAAACATTTGGACAAGAACATAGATAGGATAGGTTTACAGGGTTATAGGCAAGTTGGGCCGAAAAGCCTGTTTCCACACTCTATGACTCTATGCCATTCTAAGCTCATCCCATTTTCCCGCATTTGATTCACATCCCTCTATCCATTTCTATCCAGGTACCTGTGCAAATGTCTTTTAAATGTTGATATTGCATCTTCCTCGACCATCTCCATGGGCAGCTCGAGCCATTTACGTATCGCCCTTTGTGAATCAGGCAGTATTTTGGACGAATGGAGGATGGACGATTTGCAAGAGCAGGTGCAACTGCTTTTGATGTGGCATGACTATTTTTGTATAAAAATGTATATTTATTTTTGCAGAGTCAGTAGGTGAGCTGAACACAAAGTATTGCTATTTCACTCTGCTACCTCTTTTAAACTGTAGTTTGCAAAGGCAACCTCTCTATTAAAAGTAAAATTGGATTCACTTCTTGCCTGAACGCACCAGATTGTACCAGCTGGTGGGAGATGGCTGAAGCATGTACACTGCAAAGCAATGAAGCCTGCCCTTGGGTCACATTGGCACTTAGTACTGTTATAACTGGTACTCTGAGGTATTACTTTCACAGTTAAGTTGACTTTCCATCTACACATTCTCAGCAGTGCCGCATTGTTGATCGACTTTGAGGCCAGCTCTGGTGCTTTTAGTTCTAGTGCTCCATCATTCGTTAGATTTACATTTGCGACACAGCTATGCATTTCACCCCGAAGCTTATATCAGCAATCAGCTATCCCTTAACTTGATTACATGGGATGTAAGGGTTATGGCAGAGTGATATTACAGATGCCTGCTCCCAGGTTTGTGGGTCTACCTTCTGTTATAATGAAGTACCGCTAAGAGCTCCCCCCCCCCCCCCACCACCTCCCCCCCACCCAAATATTGATTACTCTTCTGCCAAAGGCAATGATATACCCAAAGTTACTTAGAAATGCATAGAATTCTAAAACGGTTAGGATAAAAAGCCATTCGTCCCAACTGGCCTGCACTGATATTTGTACTACATGCTAATCTCCTCCCATCCTGTTTACTCTGAGTCTTTCAGCATAGAGCTTGCCGGCGGCAGGGAGGAGAGTATGTTTTCAGGGGTGGTTATGAGATGATAATCATGTGAAATGCTTTGACCTGCACACTGCTGAGCTTCGTGAGTGCTGTCGGAACTGTAAACCTTGGGCAATGCCATCGAGGCCATTGGGTGTCAGGGGTTATGGAGAGAGGGCAGGAGAATGGGGTTAGGCGGGAGAGTTAAATCAGTCATGATTGAACGGGCCGAGTGGCCGAATTCTACTCCTATCACTTATGATCTTATGCGTACCATCGTTAGCCTAATGCGTGCACTTTTGAGAAAGACTTAGAACTCAGAAACAATTACCCAAGCGGATACTCAAGGCAGAGAAAGAAAACTGTGACAAAAATTAATCCTCGAAAAAGGCACAAGGGAATGCAGGAATATGGAAGAAAAGAGGCAGACCACCAGTCCTTCTCAGTTCAATCATACCATTACATTGGTCTGTAACCTCAGGTGAATTTATGTATGTTACCTTCATATCTTTCGGTTCCTCATCTAACAGAAAATAGGCAATGGGAAGCAATTCTGTGACTGATATCTTTGTGATTTGCTTTTCCCTCTGTATGGTGATCACAACTCCATAGTACAGTTTGGGCCATTGAGCCTGTTTAAATGCTGCATGACTCCAGGGCGGCACGGTAGCGTAGCGGTAGAGCTACTGTCTTACAGCGCCAGAGACCCGGGTTCGATCCTGACTATGGGTGCTTGTCTGTACGAAGTTTGTACGTTCTTCCCGTGACCTGCGTGGGTTTTCTCTGAGATCTTCGGTTGCCTCTCACACTCCAAAGACGTACAGGTTTGTAGGCTAATTGGCTTGGTGTAAAAATGTAAAATTGTCACTAGTGTGTGTAGGATAATGTTAATGTGCGGGGATCGCTGGTCGGTGCGGACTCGGTGGGCCGAAGGGCCTGTTTCTGTGCCGTGTCTCTAAAAAAAGAGACCTACATTTATTATGGCACAGTAGCACACCTAGTGGAAATTCTGCCTCATAGCTATTGTGAACCAAGCTCAATCCTGACCTCCAGCACAGTCTGTGTGGAGTTTGTACATTCTACCCCTGCTCTGATTTTCATGCACATCCCAAAAACCTTCACGTTAGCAGGTCAATCAGCCTCTGATAATTGCTTCAAGTGTGCGGATGAATGATAGAATCTATGGAGCAGGAGGTGTGACTAAAATGGATGGTTGGCTGAAGGACCTGTTGAGGTTCTATGTGATGCTCTGACTCAAGGAGCCTTCATGGAAGAAGGCATTGCAATGATTCCAAACATAATTGGGTGGCACGGTGGTGCAGCGGTAGAGTTGATTCCTGAAAGCGCCAGAGACCCAGGTTCGATCCTGACAACGGACGCTCTCTGTACATTTTCCCTGGGACCGCGTGGGTTTTCTCTGGGTGCTCCGGTTTCCTTCCACTTTTCAAAGACGTGCAGGTTTGTAGGTTAATCGGTTTCTGTAAATTGTCCCTTGTGAGTAGGATAGAACTAGTGCATGGATGATCGCTGGTTGGCATGGACTCGGTGGGCCCAAGGGTGTGTCTCCTCACTGTATCTCTAAACTAAACTAAACTAATCTAAACTAAAAGAGTAAAGAACAATGTCTACCAAAAGGAACAAAGTATTGGAAAGAATGGAACAGGTGAAACAGTCAGCGGCTTCTGATTGGCTGCATACATAATGCTCATGATTTTATAAAGATGCAAAGGTCATAAGGTTATAAGGAGTAGAATTAGGCCATTCAGCCCATCAAGTCTACTCCGCCATTTAATCATGGCTGATCTATCTCTCCCTTCTAACCCCATTCTCCTGCCTTCTCCCCAAGATCACCTCCTGGTATCCTCTGTCCATCAAGTCTACTCCGCCATTTAATCATGGCTGATCTCTCCCTCCTAACCCCATTCTCCTGCCTTCTCCCCAAGGTCACCTCCTGGTATCCTCTGCTCCTGTTGTACCTGTAACCTGGAACTTTGAACTGCCAGTCCAGTTCAGCTCTCAAACATGTTTCTGTAATATTGCCTTCCCACCTGCCTAACCATGCTCAGTCTGAAGAAGGGTCTCGACCCGAAACGCCTCCCATACCTTCTCTCCAGAGATGCTGCCCGTCCCGCTGAGTTACTCCAGCATTTTGTGTCTACTCTGGGTTGATCTGCCTTACATAGAGTTCTTTGAGGATCTATAACAAGCAGAATCAATACCGAAAAGCAGAACAGGGAACCTGTTTCTGCCATGTATATGAATTTCCCGAAGGCATTTCGATAATGTGCCACATAAAAGATTAATGCACAACCAAAGAGCTGGTGGTATTGGGAGGAGTATACTGCGATGGATTGAAGCCTGGTTAGCACCATAAAAAACAGATAGTCATTTCGTTCTCAGCTTATGGGTGGCAGGGTGGTGCAGCGGTAGAATTGCTGCCTCACAGCGCCAGAGACCCGGGTTCGATCCTGACTACGGGTGCTGTCTGTATGGAGTTTGTACGTTCTCCCCGTGACCTGCTCGGGTTTTCTGTGAGATCTTCGGTTTCCTCCCACACTCCAAAGATGTACAGGTTTGTAGGTTAATTGGATTGGTGTAAGTGTAAATTGACCTTAGTGTGTGTAGGATAATGTTAATGTGTGGGGATCGCTGGTCGGCGAGGACTCGGTGGGCCGAAGGGCCTGCTTTTGCGCTGCGTCTCTAAAACAAATGATAATTTTCTTATTTCCTTTACAACTAAATGAATAATTATTTTTCACTCTATCTAAAAAAAAGTGCCATGCAACGGTATCTGTTCTCAGTTTAAAATGCGAAACAATTACATTTCAATTTCATAAAATCTTCTGTGCTAGCGCAGAACACACTTCCAGCAAATAGTTTATCAAAATAAAGGATGGCACTTTAACTGGTGTAATGCAAAACAAACACACATGCATGCTATTAATGGACTTCTGTCATAGGTCATTGCCCACTAAGCAACCATTACCTTAATGTTATTTGTCATGCCTACTCCATGAATTCTCAATGGTGTACTCAACCACAATTTTAATTGGATCTTAGGTGAAAAGTTGGCTAAGTTATTGCACAGTTCTCAATTATTCATTCTCCAAACAAGGATGGTGTCAAAAAGCTTGTGAGTCTATTTTATTTTTTATTTTTAAACAAAGTTGATTCCGCCTTCTATTTTTATTAGAAACTCACTTACTTTGGCCCTGCACACTTTCTTTCTTTAGGTTCGTGTTCACTCCTTGTTTGTGTTACGTAACAGTGTGCGGGGCCAAAGTAAGTGAGTTTCTAATAAAATAGAAGGCGTTGAGTCCTTTAGAAGGATGAGGGGGGATCTTATTGAAACATATAAGATAATTAGGGGATTGGACACATTAGAGGCAGGAAACATGTTCCCAATGTTGGGGGAGTCCAGAACAAGGGGCCACAGTTTAAGAATAAGGGGTAGGCCATTTAGAACGGAGATGAGGAAGAACTTTTTCAGTCAGAGAGTGGTGAAGGTGTGGAATTCTCTGCCTCAGAAGGCAGTGGAGGCTAGTTCGTTGGATGCTTTCAAGAGAGAGCTGGATAGAGCTCTTAAGGATAGCGGAGTAAGGGGGTATGGGGGGAAGGCAGGAATGGGGTACTGATTGAGAGTGATCAGCCATGATCGCATTGAATGGCGGTGCTGGCTCGAAGGGCTGAATGGCCTACTCCTGCACCTATTGTCTATTGTCTATTGTCTATTGTCCTTTTCTGTAAACCAGCACCCGCAGTTTCTTGTGGCTCTACTACAGCACCCACTCTGGTAAAAGCAGGGTAGTTGTTGCAGAAAGAAAAGGGCAGTGAGTGAAAGATGGTCGCATAAAAATCATACAAATAAAATTGATCTATGGCCTGTTTGCAGGTGTGATTAGCAGGGCAATTACTCACACATCTCCGCCATGTCTCGCTTAAGCATTGCTGCTGCTATATTCAGCCCAAATCCTGTCTGAAATGAATGGGAAAAGATCCTGATCTGTAAGGTGTGGATGATGCAGTTTCTAATTATGTGGGTAACACTGATTTATTCTGACATGTTGTGAATTCATAATCTCTTTCGTACATTTGTCACTCTTGCACCTTTGGCAACTCTAAACAAAATCTTACGTCGTCACCTAAGATCGTAAAGCAAAATATGTATAGATCCGTGTAGATTAAACATTTGGTTTAGGAAGGAACTGCAGATGCTGGTTACACTGAAGATAGACACAAAATGCTGGAAATAACTCAGCAGGTCGGGCAACATCTCTGGATAGAAGGATTGGGTGAAGTTTCAGGTAAAGCCCCTTCTTTAGTTTAGTTTTGTTTGAACAATTAGTCTGCCATCATCGATTGGGCACTTCATGATATTGTAGGCCTAAGTCTGAAGAAGGGTTTCGGGCCGATACATCACCTAGTCCTTTTCTCTAGAGATACTGCCTGACCCATGGAGTTACTCCAGTAAATTGTGTCTATCTTCGGTATAAATCAGCATCTGCATTTCCTTCTTACAACATTGTAGGTTACACAGTATACATTTTCTTCTACTGCTGGAGGGCATCAACTTTGGTGGAAACCCATGACCTTTGCCATTCACTCACAAACAAAACAAGAGCACATTTTACAGCGATCAGAAATGAGGTGACAGTTAAAGGATCTATATTGTCTTTTTGACGTCATACACATATTATCGCAGAACATAGAAGATAGAACATTAGACCACACGAACAGCCCCTTCGACCCACAATGTCCGTGCCGAACATATTGCCAAGACCAACTCTTACCTGCCTGCATATGGTCCACGTCCCTCCATTCCCTGCATATCCATGCGCCTATCCAAAAGTCTCTTAATCGCCACTATTGTATCTGCCTTCATCACCACCACCAGGCACTCACTGCACACTGTGTAAAAATCTTGTCCACACATCTCCTTTAAACTTTGCCCCTCTCACCCCGCGGCACGGTGGCACAGTGGTAGAGTTGCTGCCTTACAGTGAATGCAGCGCCGGAGACTCAGGTTCAATCCTGACTACGGGTGCTGTACTGTACGGAGTTTGTACGTTCTCCCCGTGACCTGCGTGGGTTTTCTCCGAGATCTTCGGTTTCCTCCCACACTCCAAAGACATACAGGTATGTAGGTTAATTGGCTGGGCAAATGTAAAAATTGTCCCTAGTGAGTGTAGGATAGTTTTAATGTGCGGGGATCGCTGGGCGGCACGGACCTGGTGGGCCGAAGGGCCTGTTTCTGCGCTGTATCTCTAAAAAAAAAAATAACCTTAAAACTATGCCCTCTGTTCTTTAACATTTCCATCCAGGGAGAAAGGTTCTGACTGTCTACCTTATTATCCAGACATTTTTTTTTCTCAATGGCCTTCTAAATGCTTCCTCTAGCAGCCATTCTTTTAACCATGACGTTACCTGCATGTTACTGATCGCAGGTCCATTGATAGACCCACAGCTGGCAATGGCTTGAAGCCTGGAGCTCTATGGGAATCACCGGGACTACTTTACTGTATGGTAGGCCACCCCCAAAATAAT
The DNA here is from genome assembly GCF_053455715.1 of Rhinoraja longicauda. Lineage (NCBI taxonomy): Eukaryota > Metazoa > Chordata > Chondrichthyes > Rajiformes > Arhynchobatidae > Rhinoraja > Rhinoraja longicauda. The sequence goes on from NC_135954.1 coordinate 101,638,855, forward strand.
GCGGGAGAGCAATTAATCTCCCCTCAGCACACGTTCCCTTGGCAACATTTTCCATTGCTGCACCTGATTGACTTTCAAATGACAAATCTTATCTCACAGGTATCACAAAATGCTGGAGTAACTCAGCGGGTCAGGCAGCATCTCAGGAGAGAAGGAACGGGTGACGTTTCGGGTCGAGACCCTTCTTCAGACTGAAGAAGGGTCTCGACCCGAAACATCACCCGTTCCTTCTCTCCCGAGATGCTGCCTGACCCGCTGAGTTACTCCAGCATTTTGTGATACCTTCGATTTGTACCAGCATCTGTAGTTATTTTCCTACACAATCTCATCTCACAAATCTGATTGGATTTTCTGAAGAGGCGAGGGGGAAGATTGATCAGGGCAGAGCGATGGCCGTGTTTTTCCTGGGGTTTGGCAATGGCTTCTGACAAGGTCCAGAATGGCAAGCTGGTCCAGAAGGTTAAGGCACAGAGCATGTTGGCAAACTAGAACTAAAACTAGCTTGGTGCTGGGAGGCAGAAGGTAGCGGAGAATAGGTGCCATTCTGACTGTAAATCTGTAACAAATGGTACACCGCTGCGATCGGTCCTGGGGCCTATGGTATTTGTAACGTATATGTTTAGTTTAGAGATACAGCACGGAAACAGGTCAGGCAGCATCTGTGGAGGAAATGGATAGGTGATGTTTCTGGTCGGGACCCTTCTGCAGACTCTATAGTCCCTCGAATGGTTCGGGCGCAAAACGTCACCTTGTCCATTCCCACCACAGATTTTTAGATTTAGAGATACTGCGCAGAAACAGGCCCTTCGGCCCACCGGGTCCGTGCCGCCCAGCGATCCCCGCACACTAACACTATCCTGCACCCACTAGGGACAATTTTTACATTTGCCCAGCCAATTAACCTACATACCTGTACGTCTTTGGAGTGTGGGAGGAAACCGAAGATCTCGGAGAAAACCCACGCAGGTCACGGGGAGAACGTACAAACTCCGTACAGATGGTGCCCGTAGTCAGGATCGAACCTGAGTCTCCGGCGCTGCATTCGCTGTAAGGCAGCAACTCTACCGCTGCGCCACCGTGCCGCTTGAACAGTTGAGTTTAAAGTTTAGAGTTCAGGTGAAAGATGAGTCACTCTTCACAGATGCTGGCTGACCTGCTGAATATTTCAACTGACCTCTGAATATTTCAACTGACCTGAGCATTACATAATGTCTCCATTCATATATAACAATGGATCCAAGCATTGAAACCGCTGACAATTAATGCGTCGATCTTTATCGTCAAAGGCAAACTGCAGTCTCTTATACTTCTTTGTACATTCCGTCACCATTAGCCACGGCAATCTTGCAGTTTGCTTCAACAACCATCTCTTAAATGAAGCAGAAAGTACACCTACTCATACATTATATCCCGAGTGGTGAACATGACACTGTGCTGCAGGGGGTAATTCAGCAAAGCACTGGATACACAATGGTTTGGAAATCAAGATTCTGGGTACAGATGCATTCATTGGAATTAATACTTCACTGTTGTTATTAATCATCGCCAAAGTATTTCATTTTGATGTTTTATATAAATCATCCTCCAGGTTTATCTGCATTTCAGAAAAGCACAAAACATGTCCATTATCATCAGCTTTATCCTGATTTATTTCAGTACCTATGCAGGCAGAATATTAGTTTTCAACAATCAGGCTTCTGGACATAAATTATTTGTACATTGATCCATATAAAATTGGCTTAACATGATTAAAAATACAGGTTATAGGAAGACATTGCAATCTACAAAGTTCTTAGTCTACTTAGAATGACAATGACAATGACCCATCCTTCTCGAGTTATTAACTGTTGCCTACTAACCAAGTCCTTCTACAAAGCAGTTTCTTTGTTTCCCACATGATATTGCCAGTGTGGTTCTGTTGCTAGGTCTCTGAGACAAAAGCTTCAAGTCCCATGAAGAAGCACACCAGGCACTTCAGCGGAACATGAGGGAGGGGTGGACCAGCAAAGGGTATGAGTTTCTAAGAAGAAGTCAAATCAAGGTTGCACCTCCCTTTGAGCAGGTTTTGAAAATTGCAAAGTATTGTTCCAAACAGATTTACACACAATGTATAGCATAGAGTGAGGGCACTCAACTCAAGTTTGTGACAGCAGTATAAAACAGTGACCGTGCTGGTCCCATTTCTCTACCCATCCCATAGCCCTGCAAGCTTTTTCCCACTCAAGTACTTAACCATTTCTTTTTTGGCATCAAATTTGTCACCGCTCCTAACCTTGGGTGCGCAAACATTATCACCCATGTCACCCCGTCTTGCAAATGTATTGGTCTTGCAATTCCTTGGTTTTGTTGATGTTGAGAGAGAGGTCCAAGCAGAATCACCCAGAGAGTTATGAATCTGTGGACTTCTCAGTCACAAGATGGCAGTGGAGGCCAATTCACTGGATGGTTTCAAGAGAGAGTTAGATTTAGCTCTAAGGGCTAAAGGAACCGAGAAATGGGAGAAAACAGGAACAGGGTACTGATTTTGGATGATCAGCCATGATGTTTATGCTTTATTCTCAATTGTTAACTGTATGTTTGTGTTGTCATTTGTGAGCGGAGCACCAAGGCACATTCCTTGTATATGCACATACTTGGCCAATAAACGTATTCATTCATTCATTCATGATCATATTGAATGGCGGTGAGGGCTTGAAGGGCCGAATGGCTTACTCCTGCACCTATTTTCTATGTTTCTATGTTTCTATGATAAGTCACAGTCTCACATGCTTTTTTTCTCCCCAATCCAAATACACGTCCTCATAAGAAACTTTCAACGTTTCATTTTGACTCCAGCAAAGAGATATTTCGAGGAAGGAATCATCTCAGCAATTCCCGATGCTGGGGGACGTGAAAATGCATTGAAGCAGGATCTGCCGATGCCCCATCAGAACTAAGGAAACGATAATGGAAAGCCTGAGGGTTTCATGCTGATAAGCATTCCACGGCTTATGAAAGCCAAAATCAAAGTCGCTCTTCACACTGTCAATTGTTCATTTTACAAAAAAAATAAAAATCTGCTGATTTCCCCGGGCCACTAAGATGTAGAGTTAACCCCTGGCTACACTGATGAAATGTTCCCATGTGGCTCTGCAGCTAAAGATGGAGGAGTCTGGACAATAGGTGCAGGAGGAGGCCATTCGGCCCTTCGAGCCAGCACTGCCATTCAATGTGATCATGGCTGATCATTCTCAATCAGTACCCCGTTCCTGCCTTCTCCCCATACCCCCTGACTCCGCTATCCTTAAGAGCTCTCTCTAGCTCTCTCTTGAATGCATTCAGAGAACTGGCCTCCACTGCCTTCTGAGGCAGAGAATTCCACAGATTCACAACTCTCTGACTGAAAAAGTTTTTCCTCAACTCAGTTCTAAATGGCCTACCCCTTATTCTTAAACTGTGGCCCCTTGTTCTAGACTCCCCCAACATTGGGAACATGTTTTCTGCCTCTAACGTGTCCAACCCCTTAATAATCTTATACGTTTCGATAAGAAACTCAGCAGTGTAGCTTGGGGGACATTCTTAAGAATGACGAACCACACCGCGATGCACAGAGATGAGAGAATGGCTCTCTGGCGCATGAGTTTGTTAGTTTGACCCAGCGACCCCGCACCACGGAGAGATCGCCAAGATGGTGGTAAAAGAGTGGACAGGGCAGGCAGAGCCCACGGATCCATAGAACATTGTGCAGCTTGTCCACTCACTGAATGAATGTTGGGGACTTGCAACCACAGTGTTATGCAGCAGGAATCTGGCCCGTCAGCCCACCCCGTCCACGCCGACTGTTTGCCAGTGGTTGGGCCGAGCTGGACGGGCCACTTTGCCAAGAGCAAAGAGGGACCACCTGGTGGTGGGGAGGGGGCACCGAGAACGAAGAGGGAGCAACATGACTCTAATGAGTACTTTTGTAACTTTGTCGGCGCCGGAAGTGTTGGCGACTCTTCTGTGCACTTTGTGCATTGCGTGCAAAAACAATGAATTTCACTCTACCTAGGTACATGTAGCAATAAAATAGCATTGAATCAGTGAACCACTGACTCTGATGCCAATGTACGCTCATCACATTTGCTCGCATTACATAGAAACATAGAAAATAGGTGCAGGAGGAGGCCATTCGACCCTTCGAGCCATTCATTGTGATCATGGCTGATCATCCACAATTAGTAACCTGTGCCCAACTTCTCCCCATATCCCTTGATTCCACTACCCCCCAGAGCTCTATCAGACAAAGCTCTCTTAAATTCATCTAGTGATTTGGCCTCCAAATCAGGACCATGCCTCTCTACAAAAAGCTTTTTTGCTGTACCTCGGTGCACGTTGACAATAAACTAAATTGAACCATACTCCTTTCCTATCCAGGTGCCTGTCCGAATGCCTTTTACACACTGGGATGTTATGTAAGTACTTGAGGGAAGGTGAGCAGTTGACTGACTTAGATGTTGCAGACCAAACTGAGGATCAGATGGATTCCAACCACAGGCTCCAGGCAGTTGGGGGATTGATGGTTTTTGTTTTGACTGTGAAATAAGTTGCTCGGATTACGAGTGGTGCAAGTCAGTAACGAGGACTGACTTTGCTTTCAGTGCAGATTTCGGAGTATCCTCCTTTGATAATGTTGAAAGGTCCAAGCTCACGTCCAAGTTAAATTTATTGTCATTTAGTTTCGTTTAGTTTAGCTTAGAGGTACAGAGCGGAAACAGTCCTGTCGGACCACCGAGTCCGACCAGCGAACCCCGCACATTAACACTGCCCTACACACACGAGGGACAATTTACAATGTTTACCGAGCAAATTAGCATACAAACCTGCACGCAATTGGAGTGTGGGAGGAAACCGCAGCTCCTGGAGAAAACTCCGCAGGTCACGGGGAGAACGTACAAACTCCATACAGACAACACCTGTAGTCAGGAGCGAACCCGGGTCTCTGGCGCTGTAAGGCAGCAACTCTACCTCTGCACCACTGTGCCGCCCAAATGTGTCATATGTACAGGTACGGTGAAGTAGAGGTACAATGAAAATCTTGCTTGCAGAAACATCACAGGCACATAAGCACACACAACACACAACACACAAAAGCAGAAATGGTTCAATGGTTCAATGTTGCTGTATTTGTCACATGTACAACTGCTCAGTGAAATCCTTTTTGCATATTTACACATGCAGGCGCCGCCATGTTTTAGTGTCGTTTCCAAAGTCCAAGGTGCTTGGTCTACTGGAGCAGTTCCAATCCAGGTAAGCCCCAGGCAGCTGCAGGGCCTTCCTCCGTCGCCTTTGACTGGATCGGCCCGCAAACCGACGTCCCTCTTCTCGCCCGGCCATCTTCGTGTCCTGGGGGAGCTTCCTGCAGGTGCTGGAGGCATTACCCCGGTTCACCCTCCTACCGGCTCATTCCTTGCGTCTGGCGTCTCCAGCAGTTCCCTCCCGATATGGCCGTCCAATGAGCCTTCGGACAGGCACGACCTTCAACCGAGCCTTCGGGGCGTTCCGCTGTCCGACAAGCCTTCGACCGTGGCACCTCAGGAAGGCCTCTGCCACATCGCACCTCAGGAAGGCCTCTGCCACATGGCACCTCAGGAAGGCCTCTACCACATGGCACCTCAGGAAGGCCTTGGGAAATTATACATAAATTAAGGAAAAGACCACACGGAAACAAGACGTTAGTGCAAAAACACAATTAGAAAATGAGTCCGTGGTAGTGCAAGAGGTGATCCGTTGTGTTCCATTGAAACGATGGGATTGGGGTTGTTCAAGTCAGTTCAAGAACCTGCTGGTTGTAGGAAAGTAGCTATTCTTGAACTTGGTGGTGTGAGACTTCAAGTTTTTGTAACTCCTGCCCAATGGTAGCAGTGATAAGATGGTACGGGCCGGCTAAAGGGGATGCTTGATGATAGATGGGACTTTCATGAGGCATCGTCTCATCAAAGATGCTTTGGATGGTGGAGAGGGCTGTGTCCATGTTGGTCTGGGCTGAGTTCACCACTCTCTGTAGCCGTCTCGTCGTGGATCTAGCCTCTAGTTCGATCCTGACTACGGGTGCTGTCCAAACTAAACTAGTGTCTTGGAATTGGCATACCAGGCAGTGATCCAACCAGTCTTGGCTTCTTCCAGGGTCGTGAGCGGAGATTTCAAGATTCGATGAGTGGCACTCACTGAGAAATTCCTGGCTGATCTGATATCTGTGATTCTTAAACAAATAAAATTAACCATTGAAAAATGATGACTTGAGAACCTGTAATATACTATCTGTAATTTAATGTGCAGGAAGGAACTGCAGATGCTGGTTTAAACCAAAGATAGACACAGAATGCTGGAGTAACTCAGCGGGACAGGCAGCATCTCTGGAGAGAAGGAATGGGTGACGTTTCGGGAAGAAGGGACTCGACCTGAAAGTCACCTATTCCTTCTCTTCAGAGATGCTGTCTGTCCCGCTGAGTTACTCCAGAATTTTGTGTCTACCTGTAAATTCATGTTGATCTGTACATTGGATTTGATGATCCCCTCTGTGTCTCCCTGTCTGAGGTGGCACCATTTGCCCACGAATCACGGGTTAGTCTTGACAAAATCTCAGCAGTTAGAGACAGTCCCTTAATACCTGCAAGCTTCATTGCACACGTCAGTCAAGAACAACTGGCTGGAACAGACTGGGGGAGTGTGCCTGGCGAGAAGAATGTTGCAAGTGACAGAGAACTGCTTGTCTGAATGTAAAGTTGTCTGATGTAATAAGCAACAGTGATAAATCTAGTAGAAATTCCTTTATCATTTGATGGCATATTATTATGAAGCCTCAAAACAATATAGACATAAAAATGACACATACAAGTTGGAATTACTGTCCCTGACATTGTCAGAGGAACACGAGATTTTTTGATTTCTTTCCTGTGTGCTGCCTCACAGGGAACCATGGGGACTTTTAGACTTTAGACTTTAGAGCATTTAGAGATACAGCATGAAAACAGGTCCCCCGGCCCACCGAGTCCGCACCGAACAGCGACCACCCTGTAAACTAACACTATTCCGACACACGAGGGACAAGTTACAATTTTCACCAAAGCCAATTAACCTGCAAACCCGTACGTCCTTGGAGTGTGGGAGGAAACCGGAGCACCCGGAGAAAACCCAGGCTGTCATGGGGAGAATGTACAAACTCTGTACAGACCGCACCCGTAGTCAGGATCGAACCTGAGTGTCTGGTGCTGTAAGCCAGCGACTCTAACCCCAATCCCATCGTTTCAATGGAACACAATGGATCACCTCTTGCACTACCACGGACTCGTTTCCAGCGACTCTACCGCTGCTGAAAAAAGAGAAAACAGGAAAAGTCCCAAAATATCTTGTCCGAAACTTCAAACACCAGATAAATGAATGAATGAATGAATGAATGAATGAATGAATGAATAAGTTTATTGGCCTAGTATGTGCATATACAAGGAATGTGCCTTGGTGCTCCGCTCACAAATGACAACAGTTAACAATTAAGAATAAAGCATAAACACATCAAAACAATAAGGATACAACATTACGGTCTAAACATGTGGGTGAAAATAAACCAGAGCAAAAGAGAGACGACAGACTTTGGTTATTGAGTAGAACTACAACTCGTGGAAAATTTGGTTAGATTGGACAGTAATGATTTACACATATTAACTAAAGCAATGATTGAGGATATTGGTAATCTATAATGAAAAGAGAAAATCTTGGAAATATCACAATACAGAATTGAATCAGGCCCTTCAGCTCTCCAAATCCATGCCAAATTTCCCTTTACACTAATTCTATTTTACTTTCTCCACAGTCCTATCAGCTCCTCCAGATTCTACCACCCACCCACGCATTTTTGGCAATTTACAGTGTCCGTTTAACTTGCCAACACAGCGGGCCTTTCCAGTGTGGGAGGAAGTAGCATGACCCTGAGTAAACCCACACTGGCATAAAAAGAACAAGGGGACTCCACACAGACAGCACCAGATGTGGAGCTTCGACGGTGGAGCTGTGAGTCGGCAGCTCAACTAATCACACTCTCACCCCGGGTCAGGTAGTGTCCATGATGTGCCAAACAAAGCTAACGTTTCAGATCACTGACTGTTGAAAGTACAGTCAGATCTGAAGCCCTTCAAGGCTCTTTAGCCATTCAATTGGTGTCATGACTATACAGCATGTAAACAGGCCCTTTAACCCAATTTGTAAGTGCTGACCATGTTGCCATTCTGGGCTAGTCCCATCTGTCATGTACTTAATCAGCATGTCAGAACACAGTTTTAACTACATTATAACATTTAACAACAAAGGCCAGATCCAGAAAGATAATTAAATATTTTTAAAAGTTGCAAAACAGTAGGGAGGAGAAATTGTTTACATTCATTTAATGCTTACCTGCATTCTGGTCAGCAACTAAACTATTGCTTGAGCAGACAGAAAGTCTATTCTTTCACAAACAAAGAGGAATAATAAATCAGTTATATTTATTTTTTATTCCATAGCAGTTTTATTTGAAGCCTGAAAATAAACATAATATTCCACACCATTACAACACATGAATTACGTTTGTCACATAAATATATCTTTTGGATTTTTACTGTCTCACAGTGCCAGAGACAATCCTGACATTGGGTGCTGACTGTGCAGAGTTTGTATGGTCTCCCCATGACCATGTGGGTTTCCTCTGGGTGCTCCGGTTTCCTCCCACACCACAAAGACGTGTGGGATTGTAGGTTCATTGGCCTCTGTAAAATTGCCCCGAGTGTACAGGGAGTCAATGAGAAAGTGAGATAAGATAGAACTAACGTGAATGGCTTCAATGGTTCAATGGTTCAATGGTGCTTTATGGTAATGTGTGCTCTGGGCAGTGAAAGTCTTTTTGCAAGATCACACATGCACGAGTCCCCATATTTTAGCTCAATTTACTACAAGGTGAAAAGGTTGATTCGTGGTCAGTCTGGATTCGGTGGTCCCAAGGGTGTGTTTCCATGCAGTGTCACTAAAGACGGAAAAAAAAACTGTACATCAGTAGGCTTGAAGTTTTGCTCAGCACATGAACACAAAACAGGAGCAGAGGTAGACCACATGGCCCCTTAAACATGCCCCAGTCATGGCATCATAGACTAACAGTCATCAGGTCATTTGTATGTGTATCGTTCACTAACTGATGTCCAACCAGGGTTCGTTATGCGTAGGAAGGAATTGCAGATGCTGGTCTACACCGAAGATAGACACAAAATACTGGAGTAACTCAGTGGGTCAGTCAGCATCCCTGGAGAAAAGGAATAGGTGGCGTTCTGGGTCGAGACCCTTCTTCATGGGTTAGAAATATTGAAAATAACTGCAGGAGGAGGCCATTCGGCCCTTCGAGCCAGCACCGCCATTCATTGTGATCATGGCTGATCGTCCCCAATCAATAACCCGTGCCTGCCTTCTCCCCATATCCCTTGATTCCACGAGCCCCGAGAGCTCTATCTAACTCTCTCTTAAATCCATCCAGTGATTTGGCCTCCACTGCCCTCTGTGGCAGAGAATTCCACAAATTCACAACTCTCTGGGTGAAAAAGTTCCTTCTCACCTCAGTTTTAAATGGCCTCCCTTTTATTCTAAGACTGTGGCTCCTGGTTCTGGACTCCCCCAACATTGGCAACATTTTTCCTGCATCTAGCTTGTCCAGTCCTTTTATAATTTTATATGTTTCTATAAGATCCCCTCTCATTCTTCTAAACTCCAGTGAATACAAGCCTATTCTTTTCAATCTTTCCTCATATGACAGTCCCGCCATCCCAGGGATCAATCTCGTGAACCTATGCTGCACTGCCTCAATTACAAGGATGTCCTTCCTCAAAATAGGAGACCAAAACTACACACAATACTCCAGATATGGTCTTACCAGGGCCCTATACAACTGCAGAAGAACTTCTTTAGTCCTGAAATCCTCTCGTTATGAAGGCCAATATACCATTAACTTTCTTCACTGCCTGCTGTACCTGCACACCAACTTTCAGTGACTTGTGTACAAGGACACCCAGGTCTCGCTGCACTTCCCCCTTACCTAACCTAACACCATTGAGATAATTAGGTGATGGGTTCATATGTTGTTGGGCTCATCTGCTGCTGGGAACTATTTTTGCTTGGACTCTCCAGAAATTGATGATCGTTATCGATTTTAATGATCCCAATGCAGACCGCAACTCTTCAGATAAGGATTGTGTTGAATAGAGTGATCTCCACCTTTCTAAGATCTTGAATGTACCAGAAAATTTTACGAATGTCATAGAGTCATACGGCACAGAAACAGGCACTTCAGCCCAACGTGCCCATGCTGACCATCTGCCCAAATCCCTCAAAAACTTTCCTACTCATGTACCTGTCCCAGTGTCTTTTAAACACTGCCATAGTACCCACCTCAACTGCCATCTTTGGAAGCTCATTCCATATACCATCAGCCTCTGTGTGAAAAATGTGCCCCTCAGGTTCCTATTAAATCTTGTCCCCTCACCTTAAACATCTACCGTGGGTAAAAGATTATGTATATTCAACATATCTAGGCCCCTAATGATTTTCTACACTTCTAAGTTAATCCCTCAGCCCCCTGTCCTCCAAGGAATAAAGTCCTAGTCTACCCAATCTCTCCCTATAACCAAGGCCCTCAAGTTCTGACAACATTCTTGTAAATCTTCTCTGCACTCTTTCCAGCTTCATGTCATCCTTTTCATAGCTGGGTGACCAAAAATGAACATAGTACTCTAAATCTGGACTCGTACCAACAGCTTGTACTACTGCACCATAATGTCCCAATCTTTATACTCAATTCCTTGATTCTTGAAGGCCAATGTACCAAGAGCCTTCTTTACCACCTATTTAACTATGATGCTACGTTGTCCTATGGACTAGGATCTATGTACCTATGCTCCTAGATCCCTCTGATAGCAGCAGTAGAGTTGCTGCCTTACAGCGAATGCAGCGCCGGAGACTCAGGTTTGATCCTGACTACGGGCGGCGTCTGTACGGAGTTTGTACGTTCTCCCCGTGACCTGCGTGGGTTTTCTCCGAGATCTTCGGTTTCCTCCCACACTCCAAAGACGTACAGGTTTGTAGGTTAATTGGCTGGGCAAATGTAAAAATTGTCCCTAGTGGGTGTAGGATAGTGTTTGTGTCCGGGGATCGCTGGGCGGCGCGGACCCGGTGGGCCGAAGGGCCTGTTTCTGCGCTGTATCTCTAAATCTAAAAATGTTTTTAAAAATCTGATCTACAGCACTCCCCAGGGCCTTACCATTCACTGTGAAGGTCTTGCCCTGATTTGACTTCCCAAAATGCAACACCTTACACTTATAGCTATTAAACTCTGTTTGCCATTCCTCGGCCCTCTTGGCCACTCGATCAAGATCCTGCAGGATTTTTTCATAACCATCTTCACTGTCCATGATCCTGCCTACTATAGTGTTATCTGTAAACATACTAACCATGCCTTGCACATTCTTATCCAAATCATTCATATAGATGACAAACAGCAATGGGCTCAGCACCAATCCCTGAAGCACTCTACCAGTCACAGGGCTCCAGTCCGAAAAACACCCTTCCACCACTACCCTCTGCCTCCTTCCATGACCTGAAACATCACCCGTTCCTTCTCTCCAGAAATGCTGCCTGACCCATTGAGTACTCCAGGATTTTGTGTCTACCTTTGATTTTAACCAGCATCTGCAGTTTTTTTCCCTACAAACCAATTCTGTATACAGTTAGGTAGCCACAAAATGCAGGAGTAACTCAACGGGATGGGCAGCATCTCCGGAGGGAAGGAATGGCATAAATCTGTGTACAGTTAGTCAGCTCTCCTTGAATCCCATGCAAACGCTTTATTGAAATGTGCATAATATTCTATTTGAAGCAAGCCTCTATGTAAATGCATAGTGAATGCTGGTTGAATATCATTCCTCCTCATCTCCATTCTAAAGGTACGTCCTTTGATTCTCTGGCCTAGACCCTCCCACCACTGGAAACATTCTCTCCTCATCGCCACTATTTCGTGACTTCTGGAAGGGTCAGGTTCCTACGCGCAAAATTGATCATCAGACTAGAACATGAGTTACAATCACAATCAATCACAATCACAATCATACTTTATTAGTGAAGTATGTTTTGCAACATACAAGGAATTTCATTTGCCATGCAGTCGTAACAATAAAACGCAGCAGAACACACAAAATACATTTTAACATGAACATCCACCACGTGTGACTCCTCCACATTCCTCACTGTGATGGAAGGTGAAAAACAGTTCAATCTCTCCCTTCTTTGTTCTTCCGCGGTCGGGGGCCTCGAACCTTCCGTTGATGGGACGATCTTGACTCCCATAGCCGGCGGTGGGCCTTCCTCGTCCCAGTGCAGGATCAAGCTCCTGCATCGGGGGGGGGGGGGGGGGGGGGGGAGGGGGATCTCAACTCCCCCGCGCTGGCCGATCTACCCCGGGCTTGTTGAACTTCGTGCAGCTTAGACAATAGACAAAAGGTGCAGGAGGAGGCCATTCGGCCCTTCGAGCCAGCACCGCCATTCAATGTGATCATGGCTGATCGTTCTCAATCAGTACCCCGTTCCTGCCTTCTCCCCATACCCCCCTGACTCCACTATCCTTAAGAGCTCTGTCTTGAATGCATTCAGAGAATTGGCCTCCACTGCCTTCTGAGGCAGAGAATTCCACAGATTTACAACTCTCTGACTGAAATCTCCGTTCTAAATGGCCTACCCCTTATTCTTAAACTGTGGCCCCTGATTCTGGACTCCCCCAACATTGGGAACATGTTTCCTGCCTCTAACATGTCCAACCCCTTAATAATCTTATACGTTTCGATAAGATCCCCTCTCATCCTTCTAAATTCCAGTGTATACAAGCCTAGTCGCTCCAGTCTTTCAACATATGACAGTCCCACCATTCCGGGAATTAACCTAGTAAACCTACGCTGCACGCCCTCAATAGCAAGAATATCCTTCCTAAAATTTGGAGACCAAAACTGCACACAGTACTCCAGGTGTGGTCTCACTAGGGCCCTGCACAACTGCATCTTGGAGCTTCCCGACTTCTCAACCCGAGATTGCGAGCTCCTTGATGTTAATGTCTGCAGGTTAAAGTCGGTTGGAGCGTCGATCCAGGCAAGGGATCATAGGCTCTGATGGTAAGTCCACGGTCCCGCGGTGGGGCTCAAAATCAGTCCCAGGCAAGGCCTCCAGCTTCATGATGTTGGGCCGCAGAGCGACCGGAGATGCAATCCGGAAAACAATCGCATTTCCGGCAAGGTAAGAGATTGAAAAAAAGTTTCTCCTCCCCCCTCCCCCACCCCTCACATAAAACATACCAGAGAACATTAACACAGACTTTATAAACTCACCAAAAATAACAAAAAAAGGATGAAAAGGACAGACAGACTGAAGGCGAGGCTGCCATCGTGGTGCCACCTGGTGGAGATAGAGGTTGGAGCCAAAGAACATAAGGGATAGCAGCATGTATCGGCCGTTCACCCATCTGTGCCAGCGCCACCATTTTTTACGTTCCTACTCAAGTCCTCTTGTGACCAAGATACTGTTTGCCTTTGATCGCTTGCTGCAATCCTTCAACGAGTCTTGTGCAAGGACGCCAGGTTTCCTCTGAACATCAACATCGTTCCATTTCTCATCACTGAAAAAGATTATCCGTCATGCTTTTGTCTTAAGCTCTGATGGATAACCTCGCAGTTCTCCACGCTGATACTGTGTGAGAAGTTCATCACAGGGCCCTTTGCATTGCGATTTCTCAACAAAGCATTACTTGCGGGAGAACCATCCAAATATTTCCAAGGACTGGCAGAAAAGACTTTTAACAGTGTGTGGGATCATTAATACTTGTAATGAAATGGCTTTGTGCTAAGCATAGAAGTAAATTGGAAAGAAAAACAGCTTCCTGCTGCAAGTGATTTTCCCATAAAAAAGTCAGTTTGAGTAAATACAACATGAAGCTGTTGCTTGCTGAGTAAAAGCAGCATGCAGTTAATAATTACAGCTTAGTGCTTGCTCCCTGATGGAACAGCAACTTTACACCTAGATTTATAGCACAGGGTGTGTAAAGCAGTAAATCAGTGTCAGAACATGATGCATCTGGTGCATTGTGTGATGGCAAGGCACCCCGCAGAATCTTTTTTATATCTTCAGGCGTTGGTTTATTTTGTATTTAGGGTACATTTTTTCCGAGACTCTGGACCCGGTGGGAGTGTTCCTTGGCAGAACACTGATGAGAGAATGAGGGGCCAGTACATCTGACAAAGAGCACGACCAAATTTTGTGGCTTCGAAGAAAAACAGCAAGTGTAATAATGACTGCGTTGTCTTCCGTGTCTGGAAACATATAAAACTCTTAAAGGATTGGACAGGCTCGATGCAGGAAAAATGTTCCCCATTTTGGGGGAGTCCAGAACCAGGGGTCGCAGTTTAAGAATAAGGGGTAGGCTTTTTAGGACTGAGATGAGGAAAATGTTTTTCACCCAGAGAGTTGTTGATCAGTGGAATTCTCTGCCACAGAAGGCAGTGGAGGCCAATTCACTGGATGTATTCAAGAGCGTGTTAGATATAGCTCTTAGGGCTAACGGAATCAAGGGATATGGGGAGAAAGCAGGAACGGAGCACTGATTTTGGATGATCAGCCATGATCATATTGAATGGCGGTGTGGCTCGAAGGACCGAATGGCCTACTCCTGCACCTATTTTTCTATGTTTCTATGTTTCTCTATGCACTGGCTGGTGTTCCCAACAAATGCAAGCATCGTCAGGAAAACTGTAGACCTTATTGTGTACAGCTAAACACGTGCCCATAAACGGGGTCCTCGTGTCTAAAGAAGGGTCCTGACCTAAAACGTTGACTAAGACTGATGACGATTCCCAACCCAAAATGTTGCCTCCCCAGTAGCTGCCTGACCGGCTGAAATCTTGCTTTTAACACGTAATCTCAGCGTCTCCAGTCTCTCGTGCCTCCTCTGGCAGTTTTTTCCCCCCCTCCCTCTTTAGCTAGTTTTAAGCGACTGAAGATGTTTTATTGTGATAAAGGTGGCACAACAATGAATGGAAGGTGCCAGGGATGAAAGAGCAAAGTAAATGGACAGAACAAGCGTGAAAGTTGAAAGAGGAATTAAATGCAACTGGCATGAGCTGCTAAGTGGCAAATGACATATGGATCACGTGCGCCGTGCAGATAAGACAATAGACAATAGACAATAGACAATAGACAACAGTGGATATCGACACTCAACGCTGCCTCGGAAAAGCAGCCGTCATAATCAAAGACCATTTCAATAGACAATAGACAATAGGTGCAGGAGGAGGCCATTCGGCCCTTCGAGCCAGCACCGCCATTCAATGTGATCATGGCTGACTGGGCTGATCATTCTCAATCAGTACCCTGATCCCGCTTTCTCCCCATACCCCCTGACTCCGCTATCCTTAAGAGCTCAATCTAGCTCTCTCTTGAATGTATTCAGAGAATTGGCCTCCACTGCCCTCTGAGGCAGAGAATTCCACAGATTCACAACTCTCTGACTGAAAAAGTTTTTCCTCATCTCTGTTCTAAATGGCCTACCCCTTATTCTCAAACTGTGGCCCCTGGTTCTGGACTCCCCCAACATTGGGAACATGTTTCCTGCCTCTAACGTGTCCAACCCCTTAATAATCTTATACGTTTCGATAAGATCCCCTCTCATCCTTCTAAATTCCAGTGTATACAAGCCTAGTATCATATCATATCATATATCTACAGCCGGAAACAGGCCTTTTCGGCCCTCCAAGTCCGTGCCGCCCAGTGATCCCCGTACATTAACACTATCCTACACCCACTAGGGACAATTTTTACATTTACCCAGCCAATTAACCTACATACCTGTACGTCTTTGGAGTGTGGGAGGAAACCGAAGATCTCGGAGAAAACCCACGCAGGTCACGGGGAGAACGTACAAACTCCTTACAGTGCAGCACCCGTAGTCAGGATCGAACCTGTGTCTCCGGCGCTGCATTCGCTGTAAAGCAGCAACTCTACCGCTGCGTTACCGTAGCTCCAGTCTTTCAACATACGACAGTCCCGCCATTCCGGGAATTAACCTAGTAAACCTACGCTGCACGCCCTCAATAGCAAGAATATCCTTCCTCAAATTTGGAGACCAAAACTGCACACAGTACTCCAGGTGCGGTCTCACCAGGGCCCTGTACAACTGTACTGACAAGAGCTCCGAGTCAACTCAGCAAACCCGTGTGGATTTACTTTTTACTACTTGCTCTTTTTGCACATACATGCACTATCACATGTTCAGTATGATCGACAGGCACTTTTGGAGATAGGAACGTCAGCCAACGTGGACTTTAAGCCAGCTATTGATAACGCAGACGACGGTCTCCCCAGGGTATTTTGTCCACCTGCACGGCGGAGGAGGAAAGCAAAGAGAGGGAAGCGTGCTGGCGCTCTGTGCAGAAGCCGGCGAAGAAGTAACAAACCCCCTCTGCCCAGCATTCTGTTAGCTAATGTGCGAACCCTGGACAATAAATTAGACGAGTTGCGCGCACGGATCGAACACCATCGGGACTTAGATTTTAAAAAAAGATTTTTAGAGATAAAGCGTGGAAACAGGCGCTTCGGCCCACTGGGTCCGCGCCGCCCAGCGATCCCCGCACACTAACACTATCCTACACACACTAGGGACAATTTTTTTTACATTTGCCCAGCCAATTAACCTACATACCTGTACGTCTTTGAAGTGTGGGAGGAAACCGAAGATCTCGGAGAAAACCCACGCAGGTCACGTACAAACCCCGTACAGATGGTGCCCGTAGTCAGGATCGAACCTGAGTCTCCGGCGCTGCATTCGCTGTAAGGCAGCAAATCTACCGCTGCGCCACCGTGCCGGTGGACATTAAGAACTGCTGTGTTTTGGCGTTCACGGAGACGTGGCTGGAGTCCAGCGTACCCGACTGTGCCGTCACTCCGGGGAGTTTTTCTGTCTACCGACAAGACAGAACGAAGGACTCAGCAGGCAAGTCGAGAGGAGGGGGAGTGTGCTTTATGGTTTACTCTTCGTGGGCCATGGATTTCTGCTTTTTAACTATACACTGCTCCCCGGTTCTGGAGCTGTTGACTATTAAAACTAGACCTTTCTAGCTCCCCAGAGAGTTCAGTTCTTTTCCTCCTTACTGCTGCTTACATCCCCCCTCAGGCTGATAAATCTCTAGCCCTGGACGAACTGTATGGGATTGTAAATGAGCTGGAGAACTCCCATCCTGAGGCTGCGTTCATTGTTCTGGGAGACTTCAACAGAGCCAATATGAAGAAGGTTCTCCCAAAATACTTCCAACACATCACTTTTTCCACTAGGGGAGAGCAGACCCTGGACCATTGTTACACCCCGTTCAGAGACTGTTATAAGCCCCTCCCTCGCCCTGCAATTGGTAAGGCAGATCACTGTTCCATTCTACTGCTGCCTGCATACAGGCAGAAACTAAAACAGCAAAAAACGGTCTCCAGGGTCATATATAAATGGAACAATGAGGTTGATGAGGCCTTACAGGACTGCTTTGACACAACTGACTGGCAGATGTTTGAAGATGCAGCAGAAGGCAATATCAACGAATACACAGACTCTGTCTCAGGCTACATAAGTAAGTGCATCGATGATGTGGTTCCAAAAGCCACCATCTGCACTTACCCCAAATCAGAAACCCTGGGTCGGACGGGAAATCCGTGCTAAACTTAAAGCACGGACTACTGCCTTCAACTCAGGCGACCTCAACGCCTACAAGGTAGCCAGATATGACCTCCGGAGGTCCATCAGGAAAGCCAAGAGAGACTACAGAAACAAAGTGGAATCTAACTACTACAGCTCGGACTCCAGACGCATGTGGAGTGGATTACGCTGCGTCACAAACTACAAAGGGAAAAACAGGAGCACTTGTCAGCCTACCACATCGCTCTCAGACGAGCTTAACACCTTTTACGCCCGGTTCGATGCAGACAACACAGCGCCCATCATGGGTCCACAGCGTGTGCAGGGGGACTACCACACTGTCCTCACAAACGGCAGACGTGAGGCGGTCCTTCAAAAAGGTCAACGACCGCAAAGCTCCAGGGCCGGATGGTATTCCAGGGCGGGCCCTCAGAGCGTGTGCTGATCAACTGGCAGAGGTGTTCACCAACATCTTCAACCTCTCTCTGAGTCAGTCTGTGGTTCCCACCTCCTTCAAAGCATCCATCATCGTTCCTGTTCCAAAGAAACCAGTAACCTCCTGTTTAAATGACTACCGTCCTGTCGCACTGACATCAGTCATCATGAAGTGCTTCGAGCGACTAGTCAAAACTCACATCTGCTCCTCTCTCCCTGACACCTTGGACCCACTTCAGTTTGCATTTGGACCAAACAGAGCCACGGACGATGCCATCACCATGGCAATACATACTGCGCTCACACACCTGGACAAAGGAAATACATATGTGAGAATGCTCTTTATTGACTACAGCTCGGCATTCAACACTATTATTCCCTCAAAACTCGTCCCCAAGCTCCTTGATCTTGGACTGGAGACCTCCATCTGTGGATGGATATTCGATTTCCTGATGGGCAGGCCCCAGGTGGTGAGAATTGGCAGCCCACCTCTTCCTCACTGATCCTCAACACAGGCACACCACAGGGCTGTGTGCTCTGTCCTCTCCTGTACTCCCTGTTCACGCACGACTGTACTGCTAAGCACAGCTCAAACAGCATCCTAAAGTTTGCTGATGACACGACCATCTTGGGCCTCATCACAGACAACAATGAGACGGCCTACAGAGAGGAGGTAAAGGCACTAAACAGCTGGTGCCAGGAAAATAACCTCTCTCTCAATGTCAGCAAAACTAAAGAGATGATCGTGGACTACAGGAGACAGTGGGGGAGTGGACACCTCCCCATCCACATCGGTGATGCTGAGGTTGAAAGGGTCAGCAGCTTTAAGTTCCTCGGTGTGCACATCACTGAGGACCTTTCCTGGACACTGCACACGGACACAATAACAAAGAAGGCCCACCAGCGGCTCTTTTTCCTGAGAAGATTGAGGAAGTTTGGCATGAACGCCAGCATCCTCACAAACTTCTACAGATGCACCATCGAGAGCCTGCTGACGGGCTGCATTACAGTCTGGTACGGGAACTGTTCTGCCCACAGCCACAAATCACTACAGAGAGTGGTGAAGACGGCACAGCACATCACTGGCAACTGTCTCCCGGCCATTCAGGACATTTTCTACCGGCGGTGCCTGCGGAAGGCACGCAGCATCATCAAGGACCACAGCCACCCAGCAAGCAGGCTGTTCTCCTTGTTACCGTCAGGCAGACGATACAGGAGTATGGTTGTGCGTACCACCAGACTGAAGAACAGTTTCTACCATCAGGCCATCAGGCTTCTGAACTCATAAACACATTTCAAATCATCTATGTTGATTATTTTAATATTGTCTTTTTACCTTACTAATGTGATTTTTATCTTATTTATCCTTGGAATATTACTGCTGAGGTGACCCGTTGTCAAATACATTTCATTGTATCATTGACCCTGTGCCAACCTACATATGACAAATAAAAAAAATATTATTATTATTATTGTTCATAAGGTCATAAGTGATGGGAGCAGAATCAGGACATTTGGCCCATCAAGTCTACTCTGCATTCAATCATGGCTGATCTATCTCTCCCTCCTAACTCCATTCTCCTGCCTTCTCCCCATAACCCCTGACACCCATACTAATCAAGAATCTATCTATCTCTGCCTTAAAAATAACCATTGACTTGGCCTCCACACCCTTCTCTGCTACACATGTGGCAGGTAATGACCACCTCTTACCTTCATATTCAATGTAGTGTAGGAAAATAACTGCAGATGCTGGTACAAATCAAAGGTATTTATTCACAAAATGCTGGAGTAACTGAGCAGGTCAGGCAGCATCTCAGGAGAGATCCGAAACGTCACCCATTCCTTCTCTCCTGAGATGCTGCCTGACCTGCTGAGTTACTCCAGCATTTTGTGAATAAATACCTTCATATTCAATTTGATCACCATGATTGTGTCTCTCATTTAGAAAGGCCTATTGTCTATTGTCTATTGTATAAATACTAATCTATTGTCTATTGTATAAATACTATCCCTGGGAGCCACAGTGGTGCGGCAGCAGCAGAGACCAGGGTATGTTCCTGACTACGGGTGCTGTCTTTACGGCATTTGCATATTCTCCCTGTGACCACGTGGGTTTTAATAGACAATAGACAATAGGAGCAGGAGGAGGCCATTCGGCCCTTCGAACCAGCACCGCCATTCAATGTGATCATGGCTGATCATTCTCAATCAGTACCCCGTTCCTGCCTTCTCCCCATACCCCCCTGACTTCCCTATCCTTAAGAGCTCTATCTAATTCTCTCTTGAAAACATCCAGAGAATTGGCCTCCACTGCCTTCTGAGGCAGAGAATTCCACAGATTTACAAATCCCTGAGTGAAAACGTTTTTCCTCATCGCCATTCTAAATGGCCTACCCCTTATTCTTAAACTGTGGGCCCCTGGTTCTGGACTCCCCCAACATTGGGAACATGTTTCCTGTCTCTAGCGTGTCCAATCCCTTAATAAACTTATATGTTTCAATAAGATGCCCTCTCATCCTTCTAAATTCCAGTGTATACAAGCCCAGTCGCTCCAGTCTTTCAACATACGACAATCCTGCCATTCCGGGAATTAACCTAGTAAACCTATGCTGCATGCCCTCAATAGCAAGATTGTCCTTCCTCAAATTTGGAGACCAAAACTGTACACAGTACTCCAGGTGCGGTCTCACTAGAGCCCTGTACAACTGCAGAAGGACCTCTTTGCTCCTGTACTCAACTCCTCTTGTCATGTCCGGATGCTCTGGTTTCCTCCCACATCCCAAAGATGTGCAGGTTTGTGGGTTAATTGACCTGTAAATTGTCCCTGGTGTGTTGGATAGAACTAGTATATGGGTGATCGCTGGTCAGCGTGGACTCGGTGGGCCGAAGAGCCGGTTTCCATGCTGTATCTCTAAACTAAACTAAACTAAACTAAGCTGTAAAATTGGTTAAAGTTTGAATATAATGCTAGAAGTAACTTGCCCCACTACATGGCAAAGATGTTCTTCTGTCCACAAAGCAGAGGTGGGGAGGGCGATGGAATACTCTTCCACTTGCCTGGATGAATGCATCTTCAATCAAGAAGGTGCAGAGAAGGTTTATGAGGATGTTGCCAGGAATCGAGGGCCTGAGATCTAGGGACAACTTTAGTCCTTGGAGGACAGGAGGATCTTATAGAAGTGAACTTATAGAGGTGTACAAAATCATATCATGAGAGGAATTGACTTTGTAAGTCTCTTAACCAGAGTGGGGGAATCGAAAACCAGAGAACATAGGTTTAAAGTGAGGCGGGGTGAAAGAGTTAATAGGAACCTGAGCGGTAACTTTTTTACACAAAGGGTGGTGGGTGTATGGAAGAAGCTGCCGGAGGAGGTAGCTGAGGTGGGTAATATCACAACTTTTAAGAAGCATTTGGTCAGGTACATGGATAGGATATGTTTAGAGGAATATGGGCCAAGTGCAGGCCAGTGTAGATGGGACATGTTCATTGGTATGGGCAAGATGGGCTGAAAGGCCTGGTTCCACGCTGTATGGCTCTCTGATTCTATGACACTGTAAGAACTTTAACACCATCCTGAACAAAGCAGGCTGCTGGATTGGCAACCCATCCACCACCTGGTGTATTCATTCACTCTACCATCATTAAAGAGAGCATCTACAAATTGTTCCCTCGTTACTTGTGTAGGCTTCATTACCATAATCTCCTTAACCATTATCTTTGCCATCCAGAAGACAAGTGAAACAGGTTGATGGAAGCACAATATTCTGCATGCATTCTGCAACTTGCAAACCATCTAGACTTGGAAACATCTCATGCTCCTTCATTGTTGCTAGTTCTAAATCTTAGAACTGTTTCCCAACAGAATCATAACCAGAAGTACTGCAACAGATCAAAAAGGTAGCTGACTGCCATCTGAGTTTACCTAGAGGCGTAAGGAATTCATCCTTGTTATTGTTTAGCTTTGTCCACTCATCACAAGGGGATGTCTTCTGAGGCTCTATATTCTCCAGCAGTTCCTTTGGCAGAACACAGATCCCAGAATCAAATTCACACTTCAGAGTGCTAAATTCGTTGCTCATTTTCGTTTTTCAGCTGGCGATATTCTCTAACAATGTTTTTATTGTTCTAATAAAAGGAAAATTCTGGAAATACTTAACAGTGGGGGCAGCATCCATAGCCAGAGAAACAGAATTAACGCCTCAGATTAATGACCTTACATCAGATTCCCGTGAAAATCATGAACCTGGAATATTAAATTGTTTTTTCTTCTCCTTGATGCCCTTGGACCGGCTGATTATTTCCAACATTTTCTGTTGCTATTTTAGACTTCCATCACCTGTGGTATTTTGGTTTCAAATTAATGTTTCCTCCAGCTCTTCCAAATGAGTAAATGATACTTAATTTAATTAGTGGTATGAGTCTGATGTGAGTTGATCATTAAACCTCACAAGATTTAAATGTTTTGAGTGCGTTATTGCATAAGAGCTTTCATGTATCCATGCAGCTGATATTATTGTGCACAGCATTACAGAAAATAAAATAATTATTTTATGCACTGCCTTTCAGAACACTGGTTTGCTTTACGGCCAACGCAATACTTTCTGACGTTTAGTCATGTTTGGAATGTAGGGAACAGAGCAGCCGATTTGCATTCGACAATTTCTTTGAAAGGTACAACGTGAGGAACTTGTACGAGGTGCAAGAGTTTTGCACGCCTCTGTGTGACACCCCACCATTGTTTTCCACCAGGAGAGAAAAGATGCCGTCAAACATCCCTTGAACACGGGCTGGTAGAAATTGAGTTTATGCACACGAATGGCACTGATCAAAATATCTTCCATTCGCTGGATTTTATAATCCAATGTTGCTTTTATCATAGAAACATAGAAACATAGAAAATAGGTGCAGGAGTAGACCATTCGGCCCTTCGAGCCTGCACCGCCATTCAATATGATCGTGGCTGATCATCCAACTCAGTATCCCGTATCTGCCTTCTCTCCATACCCCCTCACTCCGCTATCCTTAAGAGCTCTATCCAGCTCTCTCTTGAAAGCATCCAATGAACTGGCCTCCACTGCCTTCTGAGGCAGAGAATTCCACACCTTCACCACTCTCTGACTGACAAAGTTCTTCCTCATCTCCGTTCTAAATGGCCTACCCCCTTCCCCCTTATCCTTAAACTGTGACCCCTTGTTCTGGACTTCCCCAACATCGGGAACAATCTTCCTGCATTTAGCCTGTCCAACACCTTAAGAATTTTGTAAGTTTCTATAAGATCCCCCCTCGATCTTCTAAATTCCAGCGAGTACAAGCCGAGTCTATCCAGTCTTTCTTCATATGAAAGTCCTGCCATCCCAGGAATCAATCTGGTGAACCTTCGGGGGCCTTTGGCTGCAGTTTGGAACAGGTAATCCTGTTTGTTCCAATTCGTAGAGTGGGAATGGTTCAATGGTGCTTTGTTTGCCACATGCACAACTGCAACAGTGAAATTCCCTTTGCATATATTATACATGCAGGTGCCGCCATTTTTGGCGGCAATATTCAAAGTCCGGTCGGCCTGTGCGCTCAATGTACTGGAGCGGTTCCCACTAAAACTGACGTCCCATTCATCTCCTCGCATCTTTGTGTCCCAGGTGGCGCCTCCTGGAGCCAACCTTAAAGGCGCTGGAAGCATTACCCCGGTTCACCCTCCTACCAGCCGTTTCTCCTCGCGTCCGACAACTCCAAGCTTACAGAATAGTGAAAGACATAGATAGAGTGGATGTGGAAAGGATGTTTCCACTTGTGGGAGAGTCGAGAACCAGAGGTCATATCCTCAGAATTATAGGGCGCTCTTTCAGAAAGGAGGTGAGGAGGTACTTCTTTAGTCAGAGGGTAGTTAATCTGTGGAACTCATTGCCAGAACAAGGGGCCACAGTTTAAGAATAAGGGGTAGGCCATTTAGAACTGAGATGAGGAAAAACTTTTTCAGTCAGAGAGTTGTGAATCTGTGGAATTCTCTGCCTCAGCAGGCAGTGGAGGCCAATTCCCTGAACGCATTCAAGAGAGAGCTGGATAGAGCTCTTAAGGATAGCGGAGTCAGGGGGTATGGGGAGAAGGCAGGAACGGGGTACTGATTGAGAATGATCAGCCATGATCACATTGCATGGCGGTGCTGGCTCGAAGGGCCGAATGGCCTCCTCTTGCACCTATTGTCTATTGTCTATTGTCTATTGCCACAGAGGGCTGTGGAGGCCAAGTCAGTGGATATTTTTAAAGCAGAGATAGATAAATTCTTGATTAGAATAGGTGTCAAGGGTTAAGAGGAGAAGGCAGGAATATGGGATGAGGAGGCAGAGATCAGCCATGATTGAACAGAGGAGTAGATTCGATGGGCCGAATGGCATCATTCTACTCCTAGAACTTGTGAATTTGTGAACTTACTCCAGCGATTTGTGTCTGTCTTCACCATGAACCTCATGCTGGGAATGGTAGCTCTGTAAGTCAAACTCAGGGAATAAAGCACAAAGTGCTGGAAGAACTCAACAGGTCAGGCAGCATCTGTGGAGTGTATGAACGGGCAAAGTTTCGGGTCGGGACACTTCCACACCTGAAATGTTGCCTGTCTATTCCCTCCACTGATGCTGCCTGGCCCGCTGAGTTCCTCCTGCACTTTGTGTTTTGCTCAAGATTCCAGCATCTGCGGTTCTTTGTGCCTCCATTCTCCGGGATCTCTCCTGCTTTCCCGCTGGAAGTTTAGTGTGGGAACAGCAGACATCATGGCGAAATATGGGAAAAGTATTTCTGTTGTAATCCTTCAGGGAACTGTTTAAAATATGTCAACATCTAAACGCTTTGAGCTATATTTTTTTATTGGTTCTCTTTCCCCTAACTTGTTCATTCCTCTGTTGAAGCAAATTTACAGCCTTGCTCTTGTCAATGGCAGCTTCCCCATTTGCTCCGTCATATTAAAGATAATCAGCACTGCTCATTTTACCATGATTTATGGTGTTTTTATGAATATGATATTTAAGTCCACGTTTCAAGTATGACAGACACTTTGAAGATAATACTGATACTTAACAAGTCTGATCCCTCCATGTGTGACATCAATTTTTTAAAGACCCTAGGACGTGTTCTGGATGCAATATATTCCTCACATGGATGGGGTCTTTTAATCGTACTACACGTTGTCACCTAGTGGCGGCACGGTGGCGCAGCAGTAGAGTTGCTGCCTTACAGCGAATGCAGCGCCGGAGACTCAGGTTCGATCCTGACTACGGGCGCCGTCTGTACGGAGTTTGTATGTTCTCCCCGTGACCTGCGTGGGTTTTCTCCGAGATCTTCAGTTTCCTCCCACACTCCAAAGACGTACAGGTATGTAGGCTGATTGGTTGGGCAAATGTAAAAATTGTCCCTAGTGGGTGTCGGATAGTGTTAATGTGCGGGGATCGCTGGGCGGCGCGGACCCGGTGGGCCGAAGGGCCTGTTTCCGCGCTGTATCTCTAAATCTAAATCTAAAAATCTAGTGCAGGTGGCCACTCAAAACCTTCTGTTTCAACTCTTCCAGATACTTGGTGAGAATTTGTTTCACCGTTTGGTTTAGTAAGTTAACAAGTTCATAGCTTGTTCATAGCTTATAGGAAGCAGAAGTTCATAGCTTATAGGAGCAAGATTTGGCCATTCAGCCCATCAAGTACGCTCCGCCATTCATTCATGGCTGATCTACCTTGGCCTCTCAATGCCATTCCCCTGTGTCAATGCCATTCCGGACAGCACTCATGGTCAGGATCAAACCCGGGTCACTGGCGCTGCAAGGCAGCAATTCTGCCGCTGCGCCACCGCGCCCCACCCATGGAGGAGGCGGATATATAATGGCAACATTATCTCCTCTGTGAGGCTGTGGAGGAGGACATAATGATAACGTTTAAAACACATTTGGACCGGTACAGGAAATGTTTGGAGGGATGTGGGCCAAACACAGAGATAGATAGATTTTTGATTAGTACGGGTCTCAGGGGCTATGGGGAGAAGGCAGGAGAATGTGGCTAGGAAAGAGAGACAGATCAGCCATGACTGAATGACGAAGTAGACTTGATGGGCCGAATGGCCTACTTTTACTCTGATCACTTGTGACCTTATGAACACATGCAAATGGGACGAGCTCAATTCTAAAATTTGGTCAGCATGGATGAGTTGGGCTTAAATGTTTATTTTTCATCTTTATGTAGTTTTGTATCTTGTTGCTTTTTTGGTATGACTGTATGGTAAATCAAATTTCACTATACCTCGGTGACAAGAAAGGACCATTGAACCATTGAAGGATTGTTTCTATGCTGTATGGATCGAGGACTCCGTCAGTCCAGCTATCTCAGGGATCAGTCAGGTAAACCTTTACTATACTTCCTCCATAGCAAGAGCATTCGTCTGCAAATAAGAGGCGGCACAGAGGTGCAGTTGGGGGAGCTGCTGTGTCACAGTGCCAGATAGCCAGGCTCAATCATGACCTCGGATACTGACTGTGTGGAGATTGCATGTTCTTCCTGTGACCACGTGGATTTCCTCCGGGTGTTCCGGTTTCCATCCACATCCCAAAGACGTACGGGTTTGTAGTTCTGAGGAAGTGTCTCGACCCGAAACGTCACCCATTCCTTCTCTCCAGAGATGCTGCCTGTCCCGCTGAGTTACTCCAGCATTGTGTCTCTGCCTTCGGGTTTTGAGGTTAATTGGCTCCATAAATTGCCTTCAGTGTGTAGGGAGTGGATGTGAGAGAGTGGCTTACCATGGAACTAGTGTGAACAAGCAATCGATGGTCCTTGTGAACTCAATGGGCCAAAGAACCTTTTTCCATGCAGTATCTCTATCAAAATGGCACAAATTCCTCAAGGTACAGTCTCACCATGCCTCCGTATAAATGCAGCAAGCCATCTAGGACTCTGCACTAGAATCCTCTCACCATGAAGGCTGACGGAGGGTGTTGGGGGGATTTATTTCCTGAACTCCTAGGAACCAATTCCTCTCTGATTGGCGTGATGAGCTACGTCCAAAGTTGTCAAGAGGTACGTGAGTAATATTTAAAGTTGCGGAACAGATTGCAAGGAAACTGAGAACATGGTTTTGAAAGTGCAGTGTGAACTGTATCCAGATTTAGAATTTTTAGATTTAGAGATACAGCATGGAAACAGGCCCTTCGGCCCACCGGGTCCGCGCCGCCCAGCGATCCCCGCATACCCTAGGGACAATTTTTACATTTGCCCAGCCAATTAACCTACATACCTGTACGTCTTTGGAGTGTGGGAGGAAACCGAAGATCTCGGAGAAAACCCATGCAGGTCACGGGGAGAACGTACAAACTCCGTACTGACGGCGCCCGTAGTCAGGGTCGAACCTGAGTCTCCGGCGCTGCATTCACTGTAAGGCAGCAACTCTACCGCTGCACCACAGGTGGATTAGATCATAAGGTCATAAGTGATAGGAGAAGAATTAGGCCATTCGGCCCACCAAGCCTACTCTGCCATCCAACCATGGCTAATCTATCTCTCCCTCCTAACCCCATTCTCCTATCTACTCCCCATAACCTCTGACACTTGTACATTGCCATCTTGTTGACCACCTTCAGCCTTTCTGGTGATGGTTCTCCAAAGTGCAGCTGTTTAAGGAGTTCAGGAAATAGATGCAAAAGTGAAGAAGGGCTGGCAAATATCTTTGCAAATTAGGACAGTGTGTAACTCAGAGGGAAATCTGCTGGCATTGATATTCCCATGTCTGCCAGTTTCATGGTGATAGAGAACATGGCTTGTACTCGCTGGAATTTAGAAGATTGAGGGGGGATCTTATAGAAACTTACAAAATTCTTAAGGGGTTGGACAGGCTGGATGCGGGAAGATTGTTCCCGATGTTCGGGAAGTCCAGAACAAGGGGTCACAGTTTAAGGATAAGGGGGAAGTCTTTTAGGACCGAGATGAGAACGTTTTTTTTCACACAGAGAGTGGTGAATCTGTGGAATTCTCTGCCACAGAAGGTAGTTGAGGCCAGTTCATTGGCTATATTTAAGAGGGAGTTAGATGCGGCCCTTGTGGCTAAAGGGATCAGGGGGTGTGGAGAGAAGGCAGGTACGGGATACTGAGTTGGATGATCAGCCATGATCATATTGAATGGCGGTGCAGGCTCGAAGGGCCGAATGGCCTACTCCTGCACCTATTTTCTATGTTTCTATGGTATTCAAAAGTTCACGTGATAGGAGCAGAATTAGGCCATTCAGCCCATCATCTACTCCGCCATTCAATCATGGCTGATCTTTCTCTCCGTCCTAACCCTATTCTCCTGCCTTCTCCCCATAGCCCCCGACACCCGGACTAATGGAGAATCTGTCTCTTGGGAGGTGACATTGAAATATTCCAGCTGATTAATAGCAGTTCACGTTTAGATGGTCCAAGCTCTGTGCTGAAAGCAGGTGACCATTCTGTTTGATGGAAGAACGTGGGTGGGAGTGCAGAGCGGATCAGAATTCAAAGGCATGTCTGCGACATTAATTCACCAAAAAATGCAATTAGCTCATCTGTCACCCATTAAAACAAAGAGGGAGAAGCTATCTTCTCTTCACTGTGAACCATAAGATTCAGAATCCTGCTTTAGTAAAATAATTTATGATCTTGTTGAGCAGAATCGCTTTCACATTCATGAAATTGAATCTGTCAACATAAGTACATAGCGAGAGAGAGACACAGCTGCAAAATATATCAATGTGTTCCCACTGCACCCTGTTTACTGAAATCTTGCATCACATTTTCTCAACAGCCACAAGGCTAAGACGTGTTACAATACCATAAAGGATATCTCTACGCATTTTAGTGCCATATGACTATAAAACAAATGTTGTTGCAATAGCAACATGGGAAACATTACCCATAGGGCTAATACTAGCATTACAGAAACAAGGAACTACAGATGCTGATTTACACAAAAATAGGACACAGAGTGCTGGAGTAACTCAATGGGACCGGCGGCATCTCTGGAGAGAAGGAATGGATGACATTTTGGGTCTGAAGAAGGGTCTCGACCCGAAACGCCACCCATTTTGTTCTCCCCAGAGATGCTGCCTGTGCCGCTGAGTTACTCCAGCATTTTGTGTCCAACCTACAAATCTGTACATCTTTGGAGTGCGGGAGGAAACCGGAGCACCCGGAGGAAACCCACTTGGTCACAGGGAGAAGGTACAAACTCAGCACAGATAGCATCCATATTCAGGATTGAAGCCGGGTCTCTGGTGCTGTGAGGCAGCAACTCCACTGTTGCCCCACTGTGCTGCCTATGTACCGCTGTGTGCCACTGGACCCAGGGTGAACACTGAATGTCAGGCACACAGGAAGGTTTAAAACCAGAGCTGGGCTCCAAGGACTCATAGGTTTTCTGCTTCATTTAAACCCATTGGTTTTCCTGTAAAATGTATTCTATCACTGTGTAACATTTAAACCAAGTGGAATACAAGGTATAGACACAAAATGCTGGAGTAACTCAGACGGAAGAAGGATCTTGACCCGAAATGTTACCTATTCCTTCTCTCCAGAGATGCTGCCTGACCCGTTGAGTTACTCCAGCATTTATCGTCTATCTTCAGTGTAAACCAGCATCTGCAGTTCCTTCCCACATGAAATACAAGGTGTGTTTCGGCATTGGTATGAAAAATATCATATTACTTATAAATCAAGGATTAATATGATTAATATTAATATATTGGAAGGAGTTGAGGCAGGTACAATTAGGTATTTTGACAAATATTTGTCTCGCTACATAGATAGGAATTGTTTAGAGATATATGGGCTAAATATGGGCAAATGAGACTAACAGGTGGTGCATCCATAGAGACATAGAAACATAGAAAATAGGTGCAGGAGTAGGCCATTCGGCCCTTTGAGCCAGCACCGCCATTCAATATGATCGTGGCTGATCGTCCAAAATCAGTGCCCCGTTCCTGCTTTTTCCCCATATCCCTTGATTCCTTTAGCCCCAAGAGCAAAATCTAACTCACTCTTGAAAACATCCAGTGAATTGGCCGCCACTGCCTTCTGTGGCAGAGAATTCCACAGATTCACAACTCTCTGGATGAAAAAGCTTTTCCTCATCTCAGTCCTAAATGGCCTACCCCTTATTCTTAAACTGTGACCCCCTGGTTCTGGGCTCCCCCAACATTGGGAACATTTTTTCTGCATCTACCCTGTCCAATCCTCCAAGATCCTGGTTGGTATGGACAGGTTGGGCCGAAGGACTTGTTTATGCCTGTCTGACTCCACGAGTAACATCTAATGGTTCAGGAAATCTGTCGCTACAGAAGTCCTGAGGGTGATGGATTATTGGAGTTTTATTATATTGCACTTTAACACGAGCTTAGGTTTTCGTGCGTAAGCCTTGGGCGTGAGTTTTGAACCTAGTATCTTCAACCTGGAACTGAGAATGCTATTAACTGAATGAACTGGACAGTGAAGATTGATCAGAATCGTGGAAAAGGTCAGGATGTTAGTCCGACCTACTCCAACTAATGCTTTTATTACATTACTCGCTTGCGAGTCTATTAGAGCCAAGCCTGGAATCAAATAGACTTCTAAATTTGTTTTTAAGAAGAGAATTGAATTATTTCTATCAGCCCTGCTTATTGTAGGCTAAACATAGAGTGCCTCCAGCAACTGCCATCCAAGTAATCATTGCTACTTGAATGATGGGTAATTGTGAAACCTTACACTTAACAGGTAAACATGTAACCTAGCTTTAAACAAATGGGTGTTTTCCCTCACCCACACTCTCCCCATTTATATCTCTCTCTTCTTCTCGTCTTTTCCTCTCTGTGTTCTGTCTGTCTGTCTATCTGTCTGTCTGTCTGTCTGTCTATCTGTGCCTCTCTCTCTCTCTCTCTCTCTCTCTCTCTCTCTCTCTCTCTCTCTCTCTCTCTCTCTCTCTCTCTCTCTCTCTCTCCCTCTCTCCCTCTCTCTCTCTCTCTCTCTCTCTCTCTCTCTCTCTCTCTCTCTCTCTCTCTCTCTCTCTCTCTCTCTCTCTCCCTCCCTCTCTCTCTCTCTCTCTCTCTCTCTCTCTCTCTCTCTCTCTCTCTCTCTTTCTCCTCCCCCCATTCACCTCATTGACATTTACTCTATGTAATATAAAACTTTACAAGTGAGCTTTGTGTCAAGACTGAATCCATGATCGATCAGTGTGTAGGAAGGAACTGCAGATACTGCTTCACATCAAAGACAGACACAAAATGCTGGAGTTACTGAGCGGGTCAGGAAGCATCTCTGGAGAAAGGGAAAAGGTGGTGTTTTGGGTCGAGATCCTTCCTCAGGCTGTGAGTCAGTAGAGTGGGAAACGAGAGGTATGAAAATTTACCAAACATATCAGAACCGGCACTGATGGCCAAGGATTATTGATTTATTTCACTTCAGGTAGCCCCGGCATTCCCTCTCTCTCTATCCCTCCCCCACCCAAGTCGCACCAGCTTCACCTTTCCACCCTACAAACAGCTAACATCGTTACTTTTTTGCATATCTTTCATTCATTGTTCTTTATCTCTCCACATCACTGTCTATATATCTTGTTTCCCTTATCCCTAACCAGTCTGAAGAAGGTTCGCGACCGAAAATATCACCCATTCCTTCTCTCCAGAGATGCTGCCTGTCCTTCGTATGTTGAAAGGCTGGAGCGATTGGGCTTGTATACACTGGAATTTAGAAGGATGAGGGGGGATCTTATTGAAACATATAAGATAATTAGGGGATTGGACACATTAGAGGCAGGAAACATGTTCCCAATGTTGGGGGAGTCCAGAACAAGGGGCCACAGTTTAAGAATAAGGGGTAGGCCATTTAGAACGGAGATGAGGAAGAACTTTTTCAGTCAGAGAGTGGTGAAGGTGTGGAATTCTCTGCCTCAGAAGGCAGTGGAGGCCAGTTCGTTGGATGCTTTCAAGAGAGAGCTGGATAGAGCTCTTAAGGATAGCGGAGTGAGGGGGTATGGGGAGAAGGCAGGAACGGGGTACTGATTGAGAGTGATCAGCCATGATCGCATTGAATGGCGGTGCTGGCTCGAAGGGCTGAATGGCCTACTCCTGCACCTATTGTCTATTGTCTATTGTCTATTGTCCTGCTGAGTTACTCCAGCTTTTTGTATCTCTCTTTGGTTTAAACCAGCATCTGCAGTTCCTTCTTACACAAAACATCACCTGTTCCTTTTTCTCCGGAGAAGCTGCCTGACCCGTTGAGTTACTCCAGCATTTCGTTGTCCATCTGCGTGATCAATCAATTCAGTAAGTGTATATTCTCACGTTTCCCAATAACATAAAACATAGCATTGTGAGAGAAACTAAAAACTTCAAAATGTGGTCAGAGAGAAACTGGATGGGGACACAAGGATTGGTGCACATTGTATCCAAATTTGAACCTGACTAAAGAGTAAATGAAAATCAACATACTGCAGATGCCTCAAACATGAAACAAAAACCGAAACTGAAGGAAACACTTATCAAGGACTGACAAACAGATCTTTGGCCATTTCTCCTTCAGATGCTGTCTGACCTACTGTGTGTTTCCAACATTTGCTGCAGCAGGAAATGGATAATGGTAATATTGGTGGGTTTTGATTAACTTCACTACCCAGTTGTTTCCCGTTAATAGCACAGTTAGAAGATTCTAAGTTCAAATCCCACGCCTGAGGTTTAAACACAACGATCTAATGATCCACTCCCATCAAAAATAGTGGTTGATTATCAACCAGTTGTTAATTTCGAATCTGAAGTTGATAAATAATTTAAAATCAGAAATATCTGGAAACTATGTACCTTTTAAACATAGAAACATAGAAACATAGAAACTAGGTGCAGGAGTAGACCATTTGGCCCTTCGAGCCAGCACCGCCATTCAATATGATCATGGCTGATCATCCAAAATCAGTAACCCATTCCTGATTTCTCCCCATATCTCTTGATTCGGTTACCCTAAGAGCTACAGTATATCCAACTCTCTCTTGAAAACATCCAGTGAATTGACCTCCACTGCTTTCTGTGGCAGAGAATTCCACAGGTTCACAACCCTCTGGGTGAAAAATGTTTCCTCATCTCAATCCTAAATGGCCTACCCCTTATTCTTAAACTATGACCCTAGGTTCTGGACTCTCCCAACATTGGGAACATTTTCCCTGCATGTCGCCTGTCCAATCCCTTCATAATTTTATATGTTTCTACAAGATCCCCTCTCAGCCTTTTAAATTCCAGTGAATATAAGCCCAGTCGATCCATTCTTTCATCTCCGGGTGATGACACACAGTAGTCATCTGACATTAACGTGACACAGATTCAAGGGCCATTTGGCTTACTCTTGCCATGTTCCCAAAATCAATAGGTGCTTCATTCAAACTGACTGTGCTTTAATTTTCCAAAATATGAGTTATGTTTGCAAGATTTAAAATGTAATTTTTTATGTTGCAAGGGAGGGGGGAAGTGCACCAGGCTTGATGGAGCAGAGACATGCACCTAAAGCAACTGAATGTAATTGATTGTGGTGACCCACCTCAAGAGGGAGGACCTCATTGAAACATACAGAATAGTGAAAGGCTTGGATAGAATGGATGTGGAGAGGATGCTTCCACTAGTGGGAGAGTATAGGACTAGAGGTCATAGCCTCAGAATTAAAGGACGTTCTTTTAGGAAGGAGATGGGGAAAATTTTATTTTAGTCAGAGGGTGGTGAATCTGTGGAATTCCTTGCCACAGAAGGCTGTGGAGGCCAAGTCAATGGATATTTTTAAGGGAGAGATAGATAGATTCTTGGTTAGTACGGGTGTCGGAGGTTATGGGGAGAAGGCAGGAGAATGGAGGGAGAGATAGATCAGCCATGATTGAATGGCAGAGTAGACTTGATGGGCTGAATGGCCTAATTCTACTCTGATCACATTCCTTGATGACCTTATGACCTCAACTAAGTAGGCATCCTTCTGGACTGCCGTGAGCTATCGGATTCCGAGCGAAGTATGTTGCCAAGGAGCGAGGAAATCAAACACTACTGTGCTGAGCAAGGATCGACCTGTTCAAACCGAAAAGCCTGCGTGTTTTCCTGCAGGTACCTCAGGAGATGTAACACACTAACCTTAGCATGGAGGGGAGCAAGGTGTGTAAATATTGCATGGAATCTGTAATAGCCTGAGCACAGTGTGGGCAATGGAAGTAGATTCTTGCTGCCTGGGGTTAGTTTGCAGTGTAGGAGATACTGCGAATGAAAGTTTATAATGATTATGAAAAATTTATGTCAAGTAACATGGGTTCAA
Organism: Rhinoraja longicauda; assembly: GCF_053455715.1. NCBI lineage: Eukaryota > Metazoa > Chordata > Chondrichthyes > Rajiformes > Arhynchobatidae > Rhinoraja > Rhinoraja longicauda. Next base: position 101,673,311 of record NC_135954.1, read on the forward strand.
AAAAAGACTGTTTTAATAATGGAGCTACGAATTGTTTAAATCCGCCATTTCTATTTGGGTTTATTGACTGCTTGTCAATTAATTATATTCTTATTTTACATTGGTATTGACTGCGTTTAGTATATTAGCCCCAAAAAACTGATGATCCAGGTTTGGTCCTGACCTCACATAGAAACATAGAAACATAGAAAATAGGTACAGGAATAGGCCCTTCGGCCCTTCGAGCCTGCACCGCCATTCAATATGATCATGGCTGATCATCCAACTCAGTATCCCGTACCTGCCTTCTCTCCATATCCCCTGATCCCTTTAGCCACAAGGGCCACATCTAACTCCCTCTTAAATATAGCCAATGAACTGGCCTCAACTACCTTCTGTGGCAGAGAATTCCACAGATTCACCACTCTGTGTGAAAAAAAACGTTCTCATCTCTGTCCTAAAAGACTTCCCCCTTATCCTTAAACTGTGACCCCTTGTTCTGGACTTCCCCAACATCGGTAACAATCTTCCCGCATCTAGCCTCTCCAACCCCTTAAGAATTTTGTAAGTGTCTATAAGATCCCCCCTCAATCTTCTAAATTCCAGCGAATTTACATGCTGCCTGTGTGGAGTTTCCACGTTCTCCCTGTGATTGCTTGTTTTTCCTCTGGGTGCTCTGGTTTCCTCCCACTTCCCAATCACGTGTGGATTTGTCGCTTAATTGGTCTCTGTAGATTGCCCCTGGCATGTAAGGAGTGAATGGGCAACTGGGATAGCAAAGAACTTGCGTGAACATAGAATAATGTCGAAATTGTGTGATGGTCGGTGTGGACTCCGTGAGCCAAGATACCTGTTTTTTTCTTACTGTATCTTTCAATCAATTAATCTTGTAAAGAAGAACATTGTCTGCCTATCTATTTGTTATCATATCATATCATATATATACAGCCGGAAACAGGCCTTTTCGGCCCACCAAGTCCGTGCCGCCCAGCGATCCCCGCACATTAACACTATCCTACACCCACTAGGGACAATTTTTTACATTTACCCAGCCAATTAACCCACATACCTGTACGTCTTTGGAGTGTGGGAGGAAACCGAAGATCTCGGAGAAAACCCACGCAGGTCACGGGGAGAACGTACAAACTCCTTACAGTGCAGCACCCGTAGTCAGGATCGAACCTGAGTCTCCGGCGCTGCATTCGCTGTAAAGCAGCAACTCTACCGCTGCGCTACCGTGCCGTGTTAGGACAAGAAAAAGCTTTGAATACATTTGTTCACCTAACCTTGTGATTTGGTTTCATCTTTTACTCCAATCTAAGCTCTTGCAAAATATATTGTGATATGTTACTGTGCTCAAGGCAGGATGTCAATGAAACTTGCAATTGTTTAGCTTGGAGAAAAACATTTGAAGAGTTTAAAAACTAACTCCATCTACTTCCTATTTCCAGAACCATTGTGTATCACTCTCCATCAGTGAAGAAAGCCAATGGAATGTTGGCCTTCATAACAAGAGGAGTTGAGTATAGGAGCAAAGAGGTCCTTCTGCAGTTGTACAGGGCCCTAGTGAGACCGCACCTGGAGTACTGTGTGCAGTTTTGGTCTCCAGGAAGGATATTTTTGCTATTGAGGGCGTGCAGCGTATGTTTACTAGGTTCATTCCCGGAATGGCGGGACTGTCATATGTTGAAAGACTGGAGCGACTAGGCTTGTATACACTGTAAAGCAGCAACTCTACCGCTGCGCTACCGTAATAAAAAACACAAAATACATGAAACATGAAATTAAAGTGACGAGTGGAAAGGATTGGGGATGTGCAAAGATTGGGGGGGGGGGGAAGGAGTCAGTCTCAGTCTACCCCACAACAGAAGGGGGAGGAGTTGTACAGTTTGATAGCCACAGGGAAGAAGGATCTCCTGTGGCGTTCTGTCCTGCATCTTGGTGGTGCCAGTCTGTTACTGAAGTACTCCTCAGGTTGACCAGTGTGTCATGGAGGGGGTGAGCTGTATTGTCCAGGATGCTCCGCAGTTTGAGGAGCATCCTCCCCTCCAAGACCACCTCCCATGAATCCAACTCCACCCCCAGGACAGAGTCATCCTTCCTGATGAGCTCGTTAATCCTTAAATAAAAAATACCTGAATGATCTGCAACGATTTCTGTTCTCTAATAGTATCCTTTTGATTATGCCTGACTTTTAATCCCTCCAGCAGTGATGTCATGGAGCTCATATCAGGAATTCCCTCCTAAAAATCCTCGTGACATTTCCACCCCTCCTTCCCCCTTTTGAGAGCTTTTGATTGTGGTTTTGGTTCCCTGTTTTTGTATCTCCTTGAGGGCTCGGTATCAAATCCCGTTAGAAAATGCCTCTGTAAATTGACTGGGAACATTTTGCCGTGGTAAAGATGATCTACAAATGGATTTGTTGTTATTGGTTGAACGCGTCGACACTTTTCCGATTACAATGGGAAGAATGAAGAGGGGAAAATGCGACTGGAATGAAATACTGCCTTGCTGAAGAGCATTTGTGGTGGATTCCGTGATTACGGAATCCAGGGGACACTAATGTATTTTGTTATTTAACAGTGTACTCGCTTTGCTGTGGCACATGTGCTTTAATAATCTGCAGCTCATTTACACTCGTTCTGGAGAACCTATTTCATTACTGCAACGGCACATTTATTTCAGCCGACAGAGAGCACCTTGCTATTTCATATAACCAATTCAAATGTATCCCAGAGGGAATTTGATGAGACAGTCTTAAATATATGAGCTATTAGACTTCTGCGACATCCTTTATTTATGCTGACTCAACACAGGTCACTTTCAATGGCAGAAGTAAGCTCATATATTTGATAAGAATCAATCTATTGAGTGGCCATCATTTTGGATCACTGTGACTCCAGGATTAGTACAAAATGATGCAAGAAAAAATTTCAAATATAATCATATTTTCCAAGAGCTCAGAAATCAGCAGCACCTAATGGAATGTGTGAATTTGAAATGTAATCTTCTCTTGTTTAGTCACAGCCAGTTTTTTTTTCTTCTCACAGATAATGGTCTTTCCGTCCATCTCTCTTAGTCACGGTATCTTTTCCTGTTAATAATTATGATGACATTTATCCAGAAGTGATTTGCACTAACTGGCTCCAGCCCTTCAGCCAAACAAAGGACCGACTATAAAGAAAGATCCACAGAGATGCACAGTATGGAAACAGGCCCTTTGGCCCGACACATCAATGCTGACTATGATGCCATCTATGCCAATCTATTTGCTGTGCCTGGTCCATAACACTCTAAACCTTTCCTAATTTACATGTCCTGTAAATGTTGTAATTGTACTGCCTCACCAACTTCCCCTGACAGATTCCATAAACCTACCACTTTCTGTACGCAAACTTAACCCTCAGATCCCCTTTAAATCTTTCCCCTCACTTTAGACCTACGCTCTAAAGGTTTAAGATTTATACTCCCCTAACCAGGTAAAACAAAATGTGAATATCTACTCCATTTATGCTTCTTGTAATGTTATAAACCTCTTGAAGTTCGTCCCTCAGCCTCCTTTGCTCCAGGGAAAACTGCTCCAACCTATCTAATTTCTGCTTGTAGGGTCATAGAGTCAAACAGCACAGAAACAGGCTCTTCAGCCCAACTTGTCCATTCTGGACCAAGATGCCCCATCTACTCTAGTCCCACCTGTCTATGTTTGGTGGAAAGATAGACAAAAAATGCTGGAGTAACTCAGCGGGGAAGGCAGCATCTGTCTGAAGAAGGGTCTCGACCCGAAATGCCACCCATTCCGTCTCTCCAGAGATGCCGCCTGTCCCTCTGAGTTACTCCAGCATTTTGTGTCTATCTTCGATTTAAACCAGCATCTGCAGTTCTTTCCTACACATATATGTTTGGCCCATATCCCTCTAAACCTTCCTATCCATATACCTGCCCAAATGTCTTTTAAATGTTGTTAAAATACCTGTCTCAAATACCTCCGCTGGCATCTCGTTCCATACATGCACCACTCTCTGTGTGAAAATGTTGCTCCTTAGGTTCCTATTAAATCATTTCCCCCTCACCTTAAACCTAAGGCCTCTGGTTCATAATTCCTCTACTCCGGGTAAATGACTGTGAATTTACCCTATATATTGCCCTCATGATTTAATACACCTCTATAAGATCACCCCTCAGCTTCTAGAGCTCCAAGGAATAACGTTCTAACCTGCCCAACCTCTCCCTATAGCTCAGGCCTTTGAGTCCTATCAACATCCTCATAAATCGTCAGTGCACTCTTTCCAGCTTAATACAATACGATACTCCAAATGCAGACTCGCCAAAGAGTTGCACAACTGTAACATAACATCCCACCTTCTATACTCAATACTCTGACTGATGAAGTCCCATGTGGATTGGCTAGCACCTAACCAAAGCTAGTCCCATGTGCATTTGGCCCCTATTCCTCTAACCTTCCCCATCCATGTACCTGTTGAGGTATCTTTTAAATGGTGTCTGCATCAACTACCTCCTCTGACAGCTCTTTCCACTCACCTACCACCGTCTCAGTGAAAATAGTGAAAACAGATTTCCTATTAAATATTTCCCCTCTCACCTTAAACCTATGTCATCTAGTTTGTGATTCCCCTGCCCTTGGGAAAAGACAATGAATTTCCCTCGTGATTTTATGCACCTCTATTAGTTCACCTCTCAGCCTCCTGCGCTCCAGGAAATAAATTCCTATCTTGTCCAAATGCCCCCTATAGTTCAGGCCCTCGAGTCCTGGCAACAGCCTCGTAAATCTTCTCTCAGCCCTCACACTGGTCGGTCCCTCTCATGGTGCAAGAAGTGAATGGGGCCAACACGGACTTAATTGGAGGAAATTGGATCTTCAAGCTTTGCATGTCAGAAAATTCACAATTAACTTGCCCATGTCCAGTCTTCTGGAAGTAGGCATTCACAATGAATTCCTGAATGAATTGACCGAGAGAGATACAAGTGCAGAGTGGTCTTTTAAGGGTGAAGTCAGCTTTAAATGGATATATTCCGCTGTATTCCCAAAAGCCAAAAGGTTTCAAAACCATTCAAGTGGCCATGATAAGGCTCCACATATCTGCACTGTGCAGTAATGCAGCATAACTGAACTCAGGCAGTTTGGTTAAGTGGAAGCTGATCACAACGGCGCTGAATTAACTTTGCGCGAATCCAATACAGCGTTGACAAAAAGCGTGCAGGGAGCAGCGGGGATGGAATAGGATTTCAGTTACACACGATAGGAATCAGGGACAAGTGCTCTAACTTTTAGTTAGTAAGTTGGTTCCGTCACAAACCCAGCTTGAGCTCATCATAATCGGAGCCAAGTCCGCAGAGATGATCCCTTGTGCAACAGCATAAAAACAAAAGGCCGACAGCTGCTCGGCATCTTGCATCTTGGTGTCGATTAAATGCCACAAGCTCGTTGGGTTCCCGCAGAGATGAAATGATGGAATGACTTCTCACACTGACTTTGCACGGTTTAAACATATTGTTCCCGGGCACTTGGGAGGTAACAATGTAAGTGTTCCTTGCAGCAATCCTGAGATCCTGGTGGCATGCAAGCATCTGAGTGAAGAGGAGGAGTGAGACACATAGCCCTTCAAGCTTGCTCTGCCCTTTAATGAGATCATGGCTGATCTGATTAGAACTTAGACTTCACACTCCCAACTAACTGCAGCAACTTTTCACCCAATGCATTTCATGTATTCTTTGTACTTCTAGATTAAACATATTCAAAAATATGGAGGGTATTGATGATGCTCAGGGCAGTGATTTTAGAAGTTAGAACATTATGTTACAGTTGTATCAGACATTGGTGAGGCTGCATTTATGATACGATACGATACGATAGAACATTATTTATCCCAGGAGGGAAATTGGTCTTGGAATTGGAAATTGGAATGTTGTGATGTGCATAGGGAAAAAGCTGCCAGAGGTGATAGTTAAGACAGGTATTATAACATCATTTAAAAGACACGTAGTTTAGTTTAGTTTAGTATAATTTTGTTCATTTTTGTTGTCAAGTGTACCGAGGTACAGTGAAAAGCTTTTGTTATGTGCAATCAAATCAGCGGAAAGATAATGCATGATATCAATTGAGCAATTTACAGTGCATAGATACTTGTAAGGGAACAACGTTCAGCACAAGGTAATGCCAGTAAAGTCCGATCAAAGATAGCCCGAGGGTCGCCAATGAAGTAGGTAGCAGTTCAGCACTGCTCTCAAGTTGTGGTAGGATGATACAGATGCCTGATAACAGCTGGGAAGAAACTGTCCCTGAATCTGGAGGTGTGCGTTTTCACACTTCCTTTTACCCAATGGGAGAGGGGAGGAGAGGGAGTGGCCAGGATGTGACTCATCCTTGATTATGCTGCTGGCCTTGCCGAGGCAGCCTGAGGTATAAATGGAGTCAATGTTTGTGCGATGGTCTGGGCTGCGCGCCCAATTCCCAGCAATTTCTTGCGGTCTTCGATGGAGCTCTTCCCAAACCAGATTGTGATGCATCCTGATAAAATGCTTTCTACGATGCATCTAGGCCCAGAGGTCATAGACTCAGAATAAAAGGACACACCTTTAGAAAGGAGATGAGGAGGATTTTTTTTAGTGAGTGGGTGGAGAACCTGTGGAATTCATTGCCACAAACGGCTGTGGAGGAAAGTCAATGGATACTTTTAAGGCGGAGGTAGATAGATTCCTGATTAATACGGCTGTCCGAGGTGATGGGGCGAAGGCAGGAGAATGGGGCTGAGAGGGAAAGATAGATCAGCCATGATTGAATAGCAGAGTTGACTTGATGGGCCGAATGGTCTAATTTTGCTCCTGGAACTTATGAACTTTATGAACAATGCTCTATCACTAACATTGCTATTACTGCCAGAGTCTAGTATGATGTCTACCATCACACCCCCAATCCTTACTGACACCTCTGCATGCTTATTGTGAGAACAATATACAATAGACAATAGGTGCACGAGGAGGCCATTCGGCCCTTCGAGCCAGTACCACCATTCACCGTGATCACGGCTGATCATTCTCAATCAGTACCCCGTTCCTGCCCTCTCCCCATATCCCCTGGCACCGCTATCATTAAGAGCTCTATCTAACTCTCTCTTGAAAGCATCCAATGAATTGGCCTCCACTGCCTTTTGAGGCAGAGAATTCCACAGCTTCACAACTCTCTGAGTGAAAAAGTTCTTCCTCATCTCCGTTCTAAATGGCCTGCCCGTTATTCTTAAACTGTGGCCCCTGCTTCGGGACTCCCCCAACATCGGGAACATATTTCCTGCCTCGAACGTGTCCAATCCCTTAATAATCCTATATATGTTTCAATAAAATCCCCTCTCATCCTTCTAAATTCCAGAGTATACAAGCCCAGTCGCTCCAGTCTTTCAATGTACGACAGTCCCGCTATTCCGGGAATTAACCTCGTGAACCTACGCTGCACTCCCTCAATATCAGGAAGCATATCTTGTGTCCGTCTGTGTTTCATCCCGTTTACATTCACATGAACATTCATCAACAAGGCGTAGATTTTGACAGTAATCCACCACTCTTCCCCCTTCTTCCCCCACGTCTGTTTGTCTTCCCAATATCGCCCTTTGGCTTGCCTGGGGCTCGACGCTTCTTTGATAAGTGGTTTTATTTTCCACGCTTTCTGCACACTTGACCCCTGGTCCGGGCCGCACGAATTCTTACCAAAAATGTCAGAGATTACCCACATCCAAAACACTCACGATCATGTTCAAACTTTGGAATGACCCCAGCCGCGTCCGTGTCTCTTGATAGTGCCAGGAGATGTCCCCTCGTGAACGTGGCTTACTCCATCCAACATGGTCTGAAACTGGGTTTCCACGGCTTCAAATGCAGCTTCAATTGGCAGTGTTTCCGCTAATGTTAGCGTGTCACCTTTCTCCACCGACTTGCGTCTCAAGCCATTTGATTTGCAACTTTGTCCAAACGTATAAGATTATTAAAGGGTTGGACACGTTAGGGGCAGGAAACATGTTCCCAATGTTGGGGGAGTCCAGAACAAGGGGCCACAGTTTAAGAATAAGGGGTAGGCCATTTAGAACTGAGATGAGGAAAAACGTTTTCAGTCAGAGAGTTGTGAATCTGTGGAATTCTCTGCCTCAGAAGGCAGTGGAGGCCAATTCTCTGAATGCATTCAAGAAAGAGCTGGATAGAGCTCTTAAGGATAGCGGAGTCAGGGGGTATGGGGAGAAGGCAGGAACGGGGTACTGATTGAGAATGATCAGCCATGATCACATTGAATGGTGGTGCTGGCTCGAAGGGCTGAATGGCCTCCTCCTGCACCTATTGTCTATTGTCTATTGTCTATTGTCTATTGATGCCTGATTTGATTCTCCTCCATAGTTGCAGCCCTCAGAAACCTGACGCAATCTTGTGACGAACTGAGCAATTACCTTTTCCCTCTCTGCGTCATCTGGCGGAATACATGTCATTGAAATGTAGAGGAGGGAGCTGCGGATGCTGGTTTACACTGAAGATAGACACAAAATGCTGGAGTAACTCAGCGTGACCCGAAGCGTCACCCTTTCCTTCTCTCCAGAGATGCTGCCTGTCCCGCTGAGCTACCCCAGCATTTTGTGTCTGTCATTGAAATGTAGCGTTTGTTCGCATCACATAATGCTTCTTCAAAGCACCAACAGCCAATGACATCATCTGCTTTGCCTCCTGTCTGGAAGTGTCCTGAAAGTCTCCTGAACTGAACGTCCAGCACTGTCCTTCCTGTCACCTGCACCATGTTGCTCCTTCAACAAACAGTCTCAGGCTGTCTGCCTCTAACCATGTCTCCTGCCGAGCACTCACCACACGCTTCCCCACTCAGGGCCAACGGACTCATCCTCTAATTCCAGCTGCTTCAACTCCACCAAACTCCACGACTGCCTCAAAAGTCGAAATCCACGTTTCCTCGTTCACTCTCGTCGCCAATGTCACATTGATCTTTGCCTTGATCCGATGACAATAAGTGCACATTCAACACCACTGAATATTCCGCCAGTTTGTTATCTTCCCAAACATAGGCCACCTGTTCTTTTTTTAAAAAAAACTTTTGGTGTCCTTTGTAACTGAGTGTAAGAATATAACTGCAGATGCTGGTACAAATCGAAGGTGTTTATTTCACAAAATGCTGGAGTAACTCAGCAGGTCAGGCAGCATCTCAGGAGAGAAAGAATGGGTGACGTTTCGGGTCGAGACCCTTCTTCAGACTTTGTAACTGAGTCGTACACCCGATGTCCTACAATACACTGCCGGTTATTATGGCAGGGTGGACATTCAGAACCTTTTTTTCCCAAGGTGGAAATGTCCACCGCTAAAGGGCATTGCCATAAGGTGAGAGGGGGAAAGTTTAATGGAGTTGAGTGGGGTAGGTTTTTTACGGAGAGTGTGGTGGAGGCCTGGGACGCACTGCCAGGGGTGGTGGTGGAGGTGTTAGATTTAGAGATACAGCGCGGAAACAGGCCCTTCGGCCCACCGGGTCCGCGCCGCCCAGCGATCCCCGCACATTAACACTATCCTACACACACTAGGGACAATTTTTACATTTTACCCAGTCAATTAACCTACACACCTGTACGCCTTTGGAGTGTGGGAGGAAACCGAAGATCTCAGAGAAAACCCACGCAGGTCACGGGGAGAACGTACAAACTCCGTACAGACGGCGCCCGTAGTCAGGATCGAACCTGAGTCTCCGGCACTGCATTCGCTGTAAGGCAGCAACTCTACCGCTGCGCCACCGTGCCGCTCGACTCTTTAAACAGACTCTTGGATAGGAACGTGGAAGTGCAGCGAATAGAGGGATATGGGTCATGTACGGACAGATGAGATAGGTTTGACTTGGCATCCTGTTTGGCACAGATATTGTGAGCCGAAGGTCACCGTTCCTGTACTGTAAAGTTCTACGTTCTATGTCACGTGAGAGAGAAAGAAAGTTATAAACAGCGGTAAGGGAGAAGGGGAGCAGGATCGAAGGGATTGCTGGAAGCCAGAATGGACCTATTAATCAGAATAGCCTCCTTAATAAGTCATATGTTGCCTTGGTGAGTAATTAAACCTGCTCTGAAGCACTTGCAATGCGCCAAATCCTTACTCAGAGAGATAACGTGACAAATACTGTACACACTACTTCAGATATGGTGTCTCTACTGCCCTGTATGACTGAAGTAAAACCTTCGAATGTTCATTTTACTTTTCCCAAATGATTAAGTTATTCAACTGGACTAACATTGAGAGGCCTGCATTGTCGATCTGGATACATTAGTTCAAATCCCATTGCGACAGCTAGTTAATTTAAATTCAATGAAAGGAAATCTGGAAGCGAAAAGTTTATTATGTCATCAATGGCAACCAAGTAAAAACCCCTTGTAGTTCACTCAAACCTTTCACGGAAGGATATCTGTCCCCCTTATCTGAACCCAACCACCCTCTGTGACTCAACTGCCTCATCAGTTCAGGGCTCTTTATGGATCGCCAATAATTGCTGGCTTTCTAATCCAGTGAATGAATAAATGAAAAGTTAAAATGAGCATAGCACGTACAGCTACATTTCACCCATTGCAGACTTCAGATCAAAATGGTCGAGTTTTGGATTCAATTATGGTGGGCAGCACAGTGGCGCAGCGGTAGAGATGCTGCCTTACAGCGCCAGCGACCAGGGTTCGATCCTGACCACGGGCGCTGTCAGTACAGAGTTTGTACGTTCTCGCTGTGACTGCGTGGGTTTTCTCCGGTGCTCCGGTCCACCTCCACACTCCAAAGACGTACAGGTCTGCAGGTTAATTGGCTCTGGTCAAATTCTAAATTGTGTGTAGGACAGTGTAAGTGTGTGGGGATGATTGCTGGTCGGCGCGGAATCGGTGGGCCGAAGGGCCTGTTTCCACACTGTATCCCTGAAGTCTAAAATCTAAAGAAAGTGGTTAATATTGAATTCTATCAGCGCATAGAACAGGGGTGGCCAAACTTGCTTAATGTAAGAGCCACATACGATAAAGTTCAGATGTTTGAGAGCCGCAAGACATGAACAAAAGAGCCGCAAGGCATGAACTTAAATATTTTTACTAACCATGAACATTAAACTTACGTTTTATTCCAATGGGGTCTCAATTCATATCCAGTAAATAATTATAAAGCTTGAAATTTTTTCTTATTTACCTTTTATATTAACTGTGATGAAAAAAGGAGCTCAGCCAACATATTTCCACGAGCCGCATATTAAAGGTCAAAGAGCCGCATGTAGCTCACGAGCCGCGGTTTGGCCACCCCTGGCATAGAACATATAACATAGGCCAGTAAAACAGTACGTCATAAGAACAGGCCCCGCAGCCCACGATGCTGAATATGATTCCAAATTAAACTAATCTCTTCTGCCATATCCATATCCCTCCATTCCCTGCATATTTATGTACATATCCGAAAACCCTCTTAAACACCACTCTCGTATCTGCTCCTACCACCACTCGTGGCAGCATTCCAGGCATCTACCACTCTCTGCATAAAAAAAAGACCTGCCCCACACATTTCCTCTAAACTTTCTCCCTCTCATCTTAAAGCCATGACCTCTGGTATTCGACTTTTCCATCCTGGAAAAAGGAATTTGACTATTTATCCTAACTGTGCCTTTTATGATTTTATAAACTTGTATCAGGTCCCGTCCCCCCCCCCCCCATTAGCCTCCGAAAAATAAACAAGTTTGCCCGCACTTATTTTGCTGTGACTCCCCCAATCCGGGCAGTGTCCGGATAAACTTCTGCACTCTCTCCAGAGCGTCCACATCCTTCCTGCAACTGGGGCGACCAGAAATGCACATTATATTTCAAGTGCGGTCTTACCAGACTTTATAAAGCTGGAACTTGACTTCTTAACATATCCTTCCTTTGTCCCGCCCCCCCTGACATCAGTCTGAAGAAGGGTCTCGACACGAAACGTCACCCATTCCTTCTCTCCCGAGATGCTGCCCGACCTGCTGAGTTTCTCCAGCACTTTGTGAATAAATACCTTCGACTTGACTTCTTGACCCTTGTACTCAATGACCCAAACGATGAAGGCAAGCGTGTCATACGCCTTCTTTGTCGCTCTGTCTAATTGTGTTGCTACTTTCAGGTAGCTATGGTCTTGAACCCCAACGTCTATCTGTGCATCAATGCCACTAAGAGTCCTGCTATCAATTGTGCACTTTCCCCGTCTATTTGATCTCCCTTAGTGCAACACCTCACACTTGCCCAGATTAAACTCCATCTGCCGTGATCTATAATTGATTTATATCCTGCTGTATCCTTTGTCTGGGAAGGAGTTGCAGATCCTGGTTTGCAACAAAGATAGTCACAGAATGCTGGAGTAATTCGGCGGAACAGGCAGCATCTCTGGAGAGACATTTTGCGTCGAGACCCTTTCTTCAGTCAGTCAGTCAACGTCCACTGTCCTGCCCTCTTCAATCACATTCATCACCTCCTCAGCAAAATCAATCAAGTTTGTAAGACATGACCTACCTTGCATGAAACCCTGCTGTCTCTCCCCAAATGAACTCACGCTCTGCCAATGCGGGTAAATCCTCCCCAGTAGCTTCCCCACCACTCACATCACACTCATCAGCTGAGAATTTCCTGGATTATCCCTATTTCGCTGCTTAATCAAAGGAAAAACATTGACTACTCTCCAGTCTTCCAGGTTCTTGCCTGTGGCTAGAGAGGATACAAAGATCTTTGTTAATCCCCGCATTCTCTTTTATTGCCCCTCTCAACAGCCCGGAATAGGTGCCATTGGTCCCTGGGGATTAAATACTTCAATACTCTTCAAGAGGCCCCATGCTATCTCTTTCTTGATCTCAAAGTGTCCAAGCACACCAGTATACTCCAAACTGCCAACTATTCCACATGTCCTTCCCCATGCTGAATATTGTTGCAAAATAGTCGTTTTGTAGCTCACATACATATACTGACTCCAAGCATAAATTCCCTCCCTCTCCTTCATCACACACTTTTTTTAATGTATGTATAAAATGCCTTGGCTCCCTAGATCTCCTCCATCTCCGTATCGCTGAAGTCCAAATACACAGAAACTCCCCTTACTTTCAGCTGCTCTTTGCTCGGGTCTACTGAGAGGTCGCTGTGAACCATCAAAGCAGACAAGATGGTGCTACCTTTGAGTATGGGTGATGCTACTGAATGGGCAACACTGACTGGTGTCGGCACCCAATAAATGTCTCTCCTGCTTTTTTACCTGGGGAGAGATTCTCATGGGGCGGATTCATTTCTATTTTATTTTTAATGTGGGAAATGTTCCTATGCTAGAGCAAAAGTAGAAAATGGAGCAATAAAGAGGAGAAGCTGAAATTGGTAAATTAGGGGCAGATTTTCTCAACCTTTCTATGATATGTTCTCACCGATCATTAAGGAGAGAGTCAGCCGGAAATTAAACACTATTCTGTTCAATTTAAATGCTTGTGAAAATACCATCAATGTATATATAACAAGATGGAACTAAACAACGTTGATAGCATTACATTTTGCTAAATTTTATGGGACATTCAAAGGCTAACATTGCAATAGCAATTTGAAGAATAAATGTACCAGCAAAGTGTGCATCTGGTAAAGCAGAATTATTCTGATGCTTTTAACTTAAGTGCAGTAAATCTGCAGATTCAGTGGGATATTTTGGCAGGTGTTTACCTTGCTCTCCTTATTCTTTTGGTTCTTAACCGGGCGGCACGTTGGCGCAGTGGTAGAGTTGCTGCCTTACCGCGCCTACAGCGCCAGAGAACCAGGTTCGATACTGACTACAGGTGCCGTCAGTCTGCAGTTTGTACGTTCCCCCCATGACTGCGTGGGTTTTCTCTAAGATCTTCGGTTTCCTCCCACACTCCAAAGATGTACAGGTTTGAGGGTTAATTGGCTTGGTATAACATGTTAAAATTGTCCCTGGTGTGTGTAGGATAGTGTGTGGGGGGTCGCTGGTCGGCGCGGACTCGGTGCGCCGAAGGCCCTGTTTCCGCACAGTATCTCTAAACTAAACTAAACTTAAGGACTGTCCACTCGGCCCCTCCATCTTGTCCCACCGCTCATTATTTGCTTGTTGATTTTCATCCCAACTTAACCTGTTTGCCTTTGTGCCAGACTCCTGTGTTCCAATGGACAGCTCTATAGGGCTACAAGCACTCATGCAAAGGGTCACAGTGTGTAACAAAGCAATGAGCCCTATTATTCGAAGCAACAAACTGCAATGCCACAATGTTACACCCAGGGGGCAGACCTTTCCACCTGTTATCATTATCATTAGTCAATGCATCCTGCTCCAGACATTGACTGCTCTTTGCTTTCTGAGCCACATGTCTCTGGAGAGATGGCGTGTATAGATTCAGTCCATGTTTTATATCTGGGGCATGACAAACTGCATTGATCCATTCAATCTGACAGTAGTTTGTAGAATGTGTTGATGCCTCATCGAGGGATTAGAATCATTAGAGGCATCAAATCTTACAGGATACAAGGAGGCCATCATTTTATCATGCCTGCCCTAGTCTCACCCTTCCCCTTCTCTGTCACTTCCTCCACCCATATGTGCTCCAGAATACTCCTCTAATTTATGCACATCCTCAACTCCAATGGCTTCACTGTAGGGATTGTGCTTCCACACCTAAATTCATGCATTTGCTCCTAAAACATTTCCCACTCAAATTAATTTCATAGAACATTACTTGAAATCCTATTCCTTGCCCAATCCTTTGGTCTTCTGCTCAAATCTGCTCTATAATGTGACTTTGGCATCGATTTTTAGTTTCATACTAGACCAAGTGGACCCGTTGGGCCCAAACCTCTCCTGCATTGGTGCAGCACCCTCTCCTCCCCCCCTTCCCCTCCCCTCTCCCCCTCCCCTCACCCCCCACCTCCCCCCTCCCCTTCCCCCTCACCTCTGCCCTTCCCCCCTCCCCTCCCCCCTTCCCCCCAGGGTCAGGATGCATCACAGCATGGTTTGGGAACAGCTCCATCCAAGACTGCAAGACATTGCCTCAATTTCATGCTGTCTCGGCAAGACCACCAGCATAGTCAAGGACGAGTCTCACCATGGTCACTCCCTCTTCACCCCTCCCTCCCCTCAGGCAAAAGGTACAGAAGTGTGAAAACGCACACCTCTAGATTCAGGTTATGGGGAGAAGGCAGGAGAATGGAGTTGAGAGGGAAAGATAGATCAGCCATGATTGAATGGCGGAGTAGACTTAATGGGTTGAATGGCCTAAATCTCCTCCTATAATTATGAACTTACGAACTTCCCTGAGTTTTCTTCCTGTGGCAGGCAACTTGTTCACCTGAAACTTCTCTGCCTCAGAAGGCAGTGGAGGCCAATTCTCTGAATGCATTCAAGAGAGAGCTAGATAGAGCTCTTAAGGTTAGCGGAGTCAGAGGGTATGGGGAGAAGGCAGGAACGGGGTACTGATTGAGAATGATCGGCCATGATCACATTAAATGGTGGTGCTGGCTCGAAGGGCCGAATGGCCTCCTCCTGCACCTATTGTCTATTGTCTATTGTCTATTGTCTATTGTCTATTGTCTATTGTCTATTGTCTATTGTCTATTGTCTCTCTAGCTTACCAGAATAGTATTTGTATTTTGGATATCCTTTTTAAAATTATAATATTTGGTAGAGTTTACTCATAGAACAAAGAACATACACGTGCACAGCACAAGAACAACCCCTTCATCCCACAATGTCTGTGCTGAACATGATGCCAGATCATCAATTATCTACCTGCATATAACCGACATGCCTCCATTCCCTGCATATCCACATGCCTATCCAAAAGTTTTTTTGCTTCATGTATGCTTCAACCACCACCTCCAGCAGCACATTCCAGGCACACTGTGTGAAAATCTTGCCCGTACATCTTCGTTAAACTTTTTGCCTTAAAGCTATGCCCTCGAGTGTTTGATTTTTCCATCTTTCAAAATAGGTTCCGACTGTCCACCCTATCTCTATGCCTCTCATAATTTTGCACGCTTCTATCAGGTCTCCCCACAAACTCTGCCATTCCAGAGAAAACAATCCAAGTCTGTCCAACCTTTCCCTGTATATAATGCCCACTAGTCCAGGCATTATTCTGGTAAACCTCCTCTGCACCCATTCCAAAGCCTTCACATCCTTCCTGTAATGGGATGACTAGAACTGCACACAATCCCCCAAAGCCAGCATCGCCAACGTCCTATAGGGCAGCATCATGACTTCCTAATTCTTAAACTCAATGCCCTGATCTCTGAAAGCAAGCATACCATATGCCTTCCTTACCACTCTATCCACTTATGTTGCCACTCTCAGGGAGCTATGGATTTAGACCTCAAGAAAATGATAGCATGCTTTGCTTTAAATAATTTAACTGTGTTTAATCTGTTTCCTTTGCTCGGAGAATCATCTCCTTCATGGCAAAGGGGACACATCACTCTAAGTAATGATTATTGACAGCTAAACCCCTTCAGAAAAGAGTTGGATAAATTAGTCTTTTAAATATAGATTGATACAGCATAATCTCCCTAAATTAAGGGTGCCAGTAGACACTTAAGGCCGAAGGTCCTGACATTTTTATGGTCCACTGACTGTCACCGAAGGTTCTCTTTTGAAGGTCCCCGTTAATACTGCGTGCCACCTCGATATAATCAAACGTTCATTATTAACACCCTTGTCGGTTTTCTGAAAGACAACGTCGAAGTGCCAATACATCTGATGGAAATTCCAATAAGTTTGCAATAAAGTGAGCAATTTAAGTACGGCAGGGATCTGTGGTTGAAGGCACAAGAGACTGCAGATGTTGGATTCCTAAACAAAACATAGAGTGCTGGAGTAACGCAACGGGCCAGACAACATCTGTGGAGGAAACAATCAGACGATGTTTCGGGTTGGGAACCTTCTTCAGACTTAGGATCTACATAGAAACATAGAAACATAGAAAATAGGAGCAGGAGTAGGCCATTCGGCCCTTCGAGCCTGCACCGCCATTCAATATGATCATGGCTGATCATCCAACTCAGTATCCCGTACCTGCCTTCTCTCCATATCCCCTGATCTCTCTTATATATAGCCAATGAACTGGCCTCAACTACCTTCTGTGGCAGAGAATTCCACAGATTCACCACTCTCTGTGTGAAAAAATACTTTCTCATCTCGGTCCTAAAAGACTTCCCCCTTATCCTTCAACTGTGACCCCTTGTTCTGGACTTCCCCAAGATCTGATCTTGATTGATTCTGGGTTTTCAAAATTGATGGGTACTTTGTAAAACACATACTGCCATTCTAACAAGGCCTGTGATGGGATTTAGAATGCCTGAAACATATATTACAGTTCTACACCTTTGACTTAACCTTAGCCAGCAAATGAAGCTTCATGTTCTTCTGATGAAAGGGTCCATGTCAATAAAGTAAGATTTGGAGTAATATTTTAGTTGGGAGCAGATTGGCCGCACTCTATCAGTGAATGTGCGTGGGAGGTTTCGAATGGTATATAATTCACAGCAGTCTATTGCACTGAAACTAAGGCCAATTCGTGTGGGAGACTAAATCTATTTTGGAATGGAGGAATCTGAAACCAGCAGCAACATTTCTCCAAGTAAATGCAAGGTGATTGGTCCAGAAAACGTGAGGTGAATGGGGAATAGTTACATGTACGTTTGACTGAGATGGTTTAAGGAATGGCAGAAGATTAGAGGAAGTAATCTGAACTACCTGCTTTGGAACAAAGAAATGTCGGAGTGAAGATTTGACAGAGGCCACAAGAACAAGATGGATTTCATTAGCTTAAATAGTGAGTAGGACACCCATGTGGCCACATGGGGAACCTATGATTTCCACACAGACAGCAGCCCAAGGCTCGGACTGATTGAGCTGAGAAACAGAAGCACTATCTGCTGTGCCACGGTGGTGTGCCCACGGTTTCGCTTTACAGCAAAGGAATAGATGTTGATAAGTAGGGACATCTTTATTTTCCACTTGACAGGCTTTTGACAAGAACTTAAGGTTCTGTACAAGGAGATAAAGTGATGGTCTTGACATCGTGTTCGGCACAAGCATTGTGGGTCGAAGATCCTGTTCTTGTGCTCTACTTTTCTACGTCCTATTGTTCTTAACGCCACAAAGTTGAGCTACTCTTCTTTGACTTTGTTGCAGCGTTTTTTTTTAAAGTTTGAGGCACCTTGAGACTTTTTTTTCAGCCTTAAAGGTACAAAAGATTAGAATGCAGGTGACATAACTCTGCACCCAGCTCTCGGTGAACTAAACCCCTACCGACAGCCTCATCTGTTGGCTTGGGAAGAGGGGGTGGGAAGGGCTGCAGAGGAGATGAGTTGGGTGGGTGGGTGTAGCTTGAGAGCGAGAGATAATCAGGGTCTCCTGCGTTTTGAATTATGTGTGTTTGATTGGACTGTTTAGTATTTTAGCCTGTTAATTTGAAGCAAGCTAATGACATTAAAATAATGCATACAGAAATTTGATTTAAGCACATTCACTGACGTGTAAAATTATGATTTATGTGTTTATTGAATTCAAAGTACATTTTTTATTGTCTACAAGTGAAGCAGAGCTAATTTAGATGTTACACAACAACAGGCTCCAAGTCTTTGGCACCTTCTGTGCTGTATTAAAAAAAAGTCTCAAGGTGCCTCAAATCCTCAGGAAAAACAAAGCCACAACAAAATCAAAGAAAAGCAGGTCCACTTACGGCCATTGAGATGAGCGCTAAAGGAAGAAGGAAAAGTAAGAATATAAGAACATAGTTGTAGGGGCGTAAATTAGAAATGTAGACCATCACGCCTACTCTGTCATTCTGTAAGATCATGGCTCAACTAAACTTAGTTTCAACCCAGTTTTGAAACTGGTTCCCCAACAATAAGGTAGACACAAAGTGCTGGAGTAACTCGGTGGGTCAGGCAGCATCTCGGGAGAAAAGGAATAGGTGACGCTTCAAGTCAGGACCCTACTTCGGACTGAGAGTCAGGGGAGAGTGAAACTAGAGGTATGGAATTGTTCAGAACAAATCAGAACCAGCACTGATGCAGCCCACAATGGCCCATTGTTGGTTGTGGAAGAGGTGATAATGAGGCGTTTTGTGTCTATATTTGGTGTAAACCAGCATCTGCAGGTCTTTCCTACACACTTGGTTCCAAGAGTCCCTCGGACTTGAAAATCTTCCATAATACATCATCCACAGTTCCCCGGAGTAGAAAATTCCAAAGAATCTTGTCCCTCCGACAAAAAAATCTACTCATTTCTGAATTAAATGGGCGGCACGGTGGCGCTGCGATAGAGTTGCTGCCAGCAACCTGGGTTTGATCCCGACTACGGGCGCCGTCTGTACGGAGTTTGCACGCTCTTCCCGTGACCGCGTGGGTTTTCTCCGAGACCTTCGGTTTCCTCCCACATTCCAAAGAAGTACAGGTATAAATACCTTCGATTTGTACCAGCATCTGCAGTTATTTTCGTATAGCACCAGCGGAACGGAGAGGATTGTTCAGAGCTGGTCAGGGAGTGCAGTTTGCAAAACTGCCTGGTATCGGCAGACTGGGCGATGTAGAAGGACCTGGCAATGGACCCGAATGAATATGCCACCTCATAAGAGAATATGTGGAGGAGTTGTTCCCACAAAGACCATCCAAATGTTCCCAAGCCAAAAGCCTTGGATGAACCAGGGGATCAAAATTCTACCGAGGACCAGATATGCCGCATTAAAATCAGGTGGCCTAGGGTCATGCAAAACGTCAAGGTACGACCTCCTGAATGGCATCAAGAATTCAAGGGGACACATCCAGTCTAAACTGGAGGCTCTGATGTGTGCCTGGTGACATTCTCAAAATCTGTGCGGCCCAACTGTAGGTGGATAAATAATGCATATGAATGAATCAGAATACAGGAGGGAGATTGATGATCTGGTTGAGTGGTACCAGAGCAACAATCTTTTTCTCAATGTTATAAATACTTGTTGATTTCAGGAAGAGACAAGCAAGGGTTCATGCCACTGTCTTTGTCAGCAGCTAGGTGGAGAGCTGGTAGGTTCAAGTTCCTGGGCTACACATCTCTGATGATCAGTCCTGGGCCCAGCACATTGAATGCAATTACACTAAAATCTCCCCAATGCCTCCGTCCACAAACCTGCCTTCATCCACGGGTCGTGGTGGAGAGAATCAACAACTTCAAGTTACCAGTTGTGCATTTCTCTGAAGATCTATGCTTGATCCAGCACATCGATGTGATCATAAATAAATCCCATCAATGCCTCTACTTCAATACATGATTGATTTTTAAAAGTCTTCACATTATTTCTCGAGTGTGATGACCAGAATTGGGCAGAGTACTTCAACAGTGGACAAGCAAATGAGTTATAGAGACTCATAATGACTCCTTAATCCATACCTTTGGTTATGACGCCTAGGATCCTATGTGTTTTCATAACCACTTTCTCAAATTATGTTGCATTACCAAATATTTTTACATTTATACATTTAAAGTGTTTGCCTTACTTTTAGATTTGAGCCTTAACCCTTTCTATGATATCACACAATGCTGGAGTAACTCAGCGGGTCAGACAGCATCTCAGGAGAGAAGGAATGGGTGATGTTTCAGGTCGAGACCCTTCTTCAGACTGATGTCAGGGGAGGGGAGGATGTAGTCGGAGACAGGAAGACAATGGGAGTACAGAAGGGGAGCAGCGAGAGAGCATGTTGCTAAACCCTCATCGAAGAGAGGAGGAGAACTTCTTCAAAGTAGACATAACTTGAGAAGAAATCTCAGTGGAGCAGCAGGTGGTGTAGGAAAATAACTGCAGATGCTGGGTCAAATCGAAGGTATCTCAATATGCTGGAGTAACTCAGCGGGTCAGGCAGCATCTCAGGAAACTCAGCGGGTCAGGCAGCATCTCAGGAACTCAGCGGGTCAGGCAGCATCTCAGGAACTCAGCGGGTCAGGCAGCATCTCAGTAACTCAGCGGGTCAGGCAGCATCTTCATTCTTGAGATGCTGCCTGACCCGCTGAGTTACTCCAGCATTTTGTGATATCTTCGATTTGTACCAGCATCTGCAGTTAACCCTTTCTATGGTATGGTATTCCATCCCATTGAAATTTGCTTTTCTCTGCTGAAGCCTAACGTCATCCTTTTGACACCTCAATGTTCATCCAATTTGCAATCAGTGAAATTATTTCCCCAAAACCCAAATACAGGTTATCAATAAAGTCAAGTAAAGCCGTGGTACCGGCACTGACCCCTAGTGCACAGCTTGCTCGTTGGTATTAGTACTGGTATTGTCATGTTTGCTGAGATAAAATGAAAACTTTATTTGGCATGCTATCTCAATATTCATGCTAACCAGGCAGTTCATACTGTATGTAGGAGCCATTTGTGTTTGTGCTGGCCGTTTTAGCATATTATATTGCAAGCGGAAAGGACTTTATTGGAAAGGACTGAAGTTGCCATTACAGTGTACATGATTATGTCAGGTAGTGCCAAAGAGAAAATAAACAGACTAGAGTGCTACAGTTACAAAGTAAGTTCAGATAAAAGAAAAAATGCAAGGGCGCCAATGAGGTAGTTTAGTTTAGTTGAGATACTAGATTCAGGTAGATTGGAAGATCGGAACGACATCTCCGGCATAGAAAACATTCATCATTTTCCTTAGCTTTTTTCCTGCCACTAAATCAATTAGCCACCCACATTGCTCCATCTGCATTTTATTCCAGGGGGCATTCAGCTTTGTTAACAATCTAAACAAGTCTATCTAACATGGAAAATCAGACTGGCGCACCTGCCCAAAAGATAGGAAAATAAGTTGCCAAAGCAAACCATCTTTCTGAATGGTGATGCGTAATTCACAGGCTGCTCGTAGGAAACAGGCATCACTGTAAGGTCAGCCTTTATTTCTCATCTGGAATTGTCCTTGAGATGGTGATTGGGAGCCCCTTTCTTGAATTGCTTCACTCCTGATGAATGTACCCCTGCAGTGGCGTCGAGGAGGAAGTTCCAGGATTTTGAATAAGTAATTTAGTTTAGTTTAGTTTAGAGATACAGCGCGGAAACAGGCCCTTTGGCCCACTGGGTCCGCGCCGACCAGCGATCCCCGCACATTAGCACTATCCTACACCCGCGAAGGACAATTTTGTTTTACACTTACCAAGCCAATTAACC
Source organism: Rhinoraja longicauda (assembly GCF_053455715.1). Taxonomy (NCBI): domain Eukaryota; kingdom Metazoa; phylum Chordata; class Chondrichthyes; order Rajiformes; family Arhynchobatidae; genus Rhinoraja; species Rhinoraja longicauda. The sequence continues at coordinate 101,695,476 of NC_135954.1, forward strand.
TACAAACCTGTGCGTCTTTGGAATTTGGGAGGAAACCGAAGATCTCGGAGAAAACCCAAGCAGGTCACGGGGAGATCGTACAAACTCCGTACTGATAGCACCCGTAGTCGGGATCGAACCCGGGTCTCCTGCGCTGCATTCTTCTGGAAGGCAGCAACTCTACCACTGCGTCACTGTGACCACCCTAAATCCGCCCGAATGACGAAGGACGTGAACCTTGTCTAACATCATCTTCCCTCACCCCTGTTCCCGATGTGGCCTCCTATACTTCAGTGAGATCTAGCATCGAATCGGCAATTGTTTCGCTGAACACTTATGCTTGGCCCGCTGAGGCCCACTGGATCTCCCAGTTGCTAACTATTGTACCTCCCCTTCCCCTTCCTATACTGACCTCCCTGCCTTGGGCTTCTGCCATTGCCAGAGTGAGGACACACGTAAACTGGAGGAACAGCACTCCATATTCCACTTGGGTAGCTTACAACCCAACAGTATGAACACTGAATTCTGCAATTTTTGGTGACTAACTAAACCACCATTAAACTAACTAAACCCCCTCCCTTCCCCACCACCTCTCTTCTCTGTGCCCAACCTGGATTTGCACTCATTTCTCCCCCTCCCCCTCCTCCACCCCTTCCATCTACGTCCCTTCCTCTGGTTTCACAATTCACAACTCTTTTGCAGTTATTTCACACCTCTTGTCTTTTCATCTCTGGCTTTTGCCTGACCATCTGCCTATTAAACCCTCTTCCTCAACTGTATCCACCTATCTCTCGTCAGTATTTGTCCTCCCCCTTCTCTCTGCCAGGTTTCTTTCCCCATCGGTGGCGCAGCGGTAGAGTTGCTGCCTTATAGCGAATGCAGCGCCGCCAGAGACTCAGGTTCGATCCTGACTACGGGCGCCGTCTGTACGGAGTTTGTATGTTCTCCCTGTGACCTGCGTGGGTTTTCTCCGAGATCTTCGGTTTCCTCCCACACTCCAAAGACGTACAGGTATGTAGGTTAATTGACTGGGTAAATGTAAAAATTGTCCCTAGTGTGTGTAGGATAGTGTTAATGTGCGGGGATTGCTGGGCGGCGCGGACTCGGTGGGCCGAAGGGCCTGTTTCCGCACTGTATCTCTGAATCTAAATCTAAAACCATCCCCCACCACAATCAGTCTGAAGTAGGGTCCCGACCTGAATCGTCACTTGTCCACAGTCTCTAGAGATGCTGCCTTACCTGCCAAGTTGCTCCAGCACTTTGCGTCTTTTGAAGTAAAATGTACGTTAGGATAATGTGCAACTGGGAGGGCTATGTGCAGGTGGAGGTGTTCTCATGCATCTCCTGCCATTGCTCTATTACTGGGAGAGATCATGGATCAGGGAGGCACTGCAGAGTTGTCCAGGTGAGATAATGCAATGAATTTTGCAGCGGGTGCAAATGGCAGACACAGTGTGATAGTGTTGGAGGAAAGGAATACCGAGAGTGGAGCATGAGGTGTTAAACAAGCAGGCCGATCTCGCCGAAATGATTAGGAAGGAACTGCAGATGCGGGGGTTTGAACCGAAGATAGACACAGAATGCTGGAGTAACCCAGCGGAACAGGCAGCATCTCTGGAGAGAAGGACTGGGTGACATTTCGGGTCAGGACTCTTCTTCAGACTCTGAACAAGGGTCTCGGCCCGAAACATCATCTTTTCCTTCTCTCCAGAGATGCTGCCTGTCCCGTTGAGTTACTTCAGCAATCTGTGGCCATCTGTCTGAAATGATGCCTTGCTATTTGAGTGCAGTTGAAGCATCACTCATTCATGCAAATGGAGAGTATTCCATCATGCTCTTGCCATTTATCTGGTGGATGGACGAAAGACTTTGGCATCTCGGGAGGTAAAGTAATCCCTGCAAGATGCCCAGTCTTCTTTTTGGGATATCTCCATGTATACCATCGCCCCTTGGAGACATTTAGAATGAAAAATTGACATCCACGTTTGACTACCGGTCAGGAACATGGCAAACAGTGGCAAAGTTAGCAGTGAACATCACCTGTACTTTTCACGAAAGAGAAACACCTTCACATTTAGCTGCAGATTGTGTGAACAATATGGCTTCAAATGTGTACCATCTACTGTATAACCTTCAAAACATCACATACAGCATCACAATTTAAACGTTTCTTTTTTTCTATATATAAAATAAAAATGATTTATGCAAATGGTTTCTATGAGAGCATCAATTGCTCTTGAATTGAGAGGAATATAATGTGGTGTAGCACATCAGGAGAGGCAGAAGTTGCACCCATTTCCAATGGGAGATCACTGAACAATGAATGTCTAAACTGTTTTCAAATCCCAATGAAGGGTTATTATTTTATCGACCCCAAGCAAGGTGCACATTTCTGATGAGGTGGAAACAATTTTGAGCACTTGGCTGCAAATTAATGTGTGATAATCGTGCATTTTTACAACTGTGCATGATATGTTGAAAGACTGGAGCGACTAGGCTTGTATACACTGGAATTTAGAAGGATGAGAGGGGATCTTATCAAAACATATAAGTTATTAACGGGTTGGACACATTAGAGGCAGGAAACATGATCCCAATGTTGGGGGAGTCCAGAACAAAGGGCCACAGTTTAAGAATAAGGGGTAGGCCACTTATAACGGAGATGAGGAAAAACCTTTTCAGTTAGAGTTGTAAATCTGTGGAATTCTCTGCCTCAGAAGGCAGTGGCCAGTTCTCTGAATGCATTCAAGAGAGAGCTAGATAGAGCTCTTAAGGATAGCGGAGTCAGGGGGTATGGGGAGAAGGCAGGAATGGGGTACTGATTGAGAATGTTCAGCCATGATCACATTGAATGGTGGTGTTGGCTCGAAGGGCCGAGTGGCCTCCTCCTGCACCTATTGTCTATTGTCTATTGTCTATTGTCTATTGTCTATTGTCTATTGTCTATTGTCTATCACTGTATGTGGGAACAAGGCATATCTTTGCAATCCATCTGGATCATTGGCTAACAAATATTCAACTTTCCCTTTAATTTCTTCTGCAGAAGAAATTCCTAAACAGTATTTTAAAAATATTTTGCATTGTATACTTCCTTCAATGTTTGCCAGTGCCTTTAACCTTTCAGAGATACAATGCGGGGACCGGCCTTTTGGCTCACCGAGTCCGTGCCGACCATCGCTCGCCCAGTACGCTAGCAGTGTCCTGTACATCAGGGACAATCTACGGAAGCCAACTAACCGACAAAAACCCGCACGGCCGGGGAAAACCCACACAGTCACAGGGAGTACGTGCAAACTCCGTAGCGACAGCACCGGTAGTCAGGATCGAACCCTGGACACTGGTGCTGGTCAGGCAGCAACGCTACTGGTGCGCCACCATGCCACATTGGTTTGAAGAGCATTGCAAGCGAATGTTTTATATTTTGGGTAAACATTGCAAAGAAGATGGGTAAATGAAAGCTTTTCTTAACAGGACTAATCATTTCATTTTGAATGCATTTAACTTATTTTCTGCTTCTTTTTAAGCACATGGTTTCTTTTGGTTTTGTTCATTTTTATTTTAAATATCATTAGTTTATTGTAATGTTTGTTTCTTTAATTTTTGTGAATATAGGGGAACGTCAGAAGCTTTCACAAACTTTATGGAAATATTGGAGATATGGCTTCGCTGTCAAAGTGTTCTTATTAGCTGATTGGAAAGAAACGCTAAGGCGGCGCAGCGGTAGGGTTGCTGCCTTACAGCGAATGCAGCACCGGAGACTCAGGTTCGATCCTGACTACGGGCGCCGTCTGTACGGAGTTTGTACGTTCTCCCCGTGACCAGCGTGGGTTTTCTCCGAGATCTTAGGTTTCCTCGCACAATCCAAAGACGTGCAGGTATGTAGGTTAATTGACTGGGTAAAATGTAAAAATTGTCCCTAGTGGGTGTAGGATAGCGTTAGTCAAGTCAAGTCAATTTTATTTGTATAGCACATTTAAAAACAACCCACGTTGACCAAAGTGCTGTACATTTGATTAGGTTCCAATAGAAAAAAAAATGAAAACATACAGTAGCACGCAAACAGTTCACAGCGCCTCCTCAATGAGCCTCAAACGCTAGGGAGTAGAAATATGTTTTGAGCCTGGACTTAAAGGAGTCGATGGAGGGGGCAGTTCTGATCGGGAGAGGGATGCTGTTCCACAGTCTAGGAGCTGCAACCGCAAAAGCGCGGTCACCCCTGAGTTTAAGCCTAGACCGCGGGATAGTGAATAGCCCCAAGTCGGCCGATCTGAGGGACCTGGAGTTAGAGAGGGGGGTTAGAAGATTTTTGATGTAGGGGGGGGGAGTGTCCATTTAGGGCTTTATACGTGAATAGGAGGAGCTTGAAGTTGATTCTGTACCGTACAGGGAGCCAGTGGAGAGAGGCCAGAATCGGGGTGATGTGGTCCCTTTTACGGGTACCCGTCAGGAGTCTCGCTGCGGCGTTTTGGACCAGTTGCAGGCGGGACAGGGAAGATTGGCTGATCCCAGTGTATAGGGAGTTGCAGTAGTCTAGGCGGGAGGAAATGAAAGCGTGAATGATTTTTTCTGTGTCGTCGAATTTGAGGAAAGGTTTGATTTTAGCTATGGTTCGAAGTTGGAAGAAGCTGGCTTTTACCACAGCGTTGACTTGCTTATCAAATTTTAATGCAGAGTCAAATATCATGCCGAGGTTTTTGACATGCGGTTTGACTAGGCAGGATAGGCTTCCAAGACTGCCTGTTATCAATTTGATGGAGTCGGGGGGGCCGAATAGGATGACCTTAGACTTGCTCTCATTTAATTGGAGGAAGTGTGCGGGGATCGCTGGGCGGCGTGGACTCGGTGGGCCGAAGGGCCTGTTTCTGCGCTGTATCTCTAAATCTAAAATCTAAATCTAAACTGTGGTGCACTGGGCCTTGGCGGTCAGCTTGGAGCAGCATACTGAGGGGATATTTATGCAGCTAGGAAACGACGGAGTAGGGTGGGTTTAATGGGCAGATGACTGTTCAGCGTACGCTGGAAGGCAGAGTATCTACTCCAAAGGGTTCCACAGTGGCACAGTTAGTAGAAGAGCTGTCTTACACTCCACCAATCCTGGTTTCTATTCTGTGCAGGAAGGAACTGCAGATTCTGGTTTAAACTGAAGATAGACACAAAATGCTGGACAATAGACAATAGACAATAGGTGCAGGAGTAGGCCATTCGGCCCTTCGAGCCAGCACCGCCATTCAATGTGATCATGGCTGATCATTCTCAATCAGTACCCCGTTCCTGCCTTTTCCCCATACCCCCTGACGCCGCTATCCTGGAGTAGCTCAGCGGTATCGGGCAGCATCTCTGGAGAGAAGGAATGGGTGGCATTTTGGGTCGAGGCCCTTCTTCAGACATTTCTTCTCTCCTGGGTGCTGCCTGACCTGCTGAGTTACTCCAGCATTTTGTCATACCTTCTTCAGACTGATGTCATTTTGGGTCAAGACCCTTCCATCAGTCCGAAGAAGGGTCTCGACCCGAAACATCACCCATTTCTTCTCTCCAGAGATGCTGCCTGTCCTGCTGGTTTTTAATCTGATCTCTGGTGCTGCCCATGTGATGTTTGCACATTCCCTGTGAACATGTGGATGTTTTCGGGTGCTCCAGTTTCCTCCCACAGCAAATGGACAGCAAATGGACATGCGGTTAATTGGCCCCTGTAAATTGTCCCTGGTGTGCAGAATCCAGGGGAAGAATTGATGGGAATGTAGAGAGAATAGGTTACAGGGGAAAACAATAATGGAGAATGGATTTACACTGTGAACCAGCATTTGGCCTGAAATGCTTCTTTCTATGATAGAAGGATATAAGTTATAAGAGGCATAGATTGGGTAGACAGTCAGAACGTATTTGCATGAGTGGAAATGTCAAAGACTAAAGGGCATAGTGTTAAGGTGAGAGGGGCAAAGTTTAAAGGAGATGATCGGGGCAATTCTTTTCATACATAGCTGCCTGGAACGTGCTGCTGAGGGTTTTAGATAACCACATCGATAAGCAAGGAATGGCTAGATATGATCACGTGCAGGCATACAAGATTAGTTTATCTTGGCATCATACTCGGCCATAGACAATGGGGAGAAGGCAGGAACGGGGTACTGATTGAGAATGATCAGCCATGATCACATTGAATGGCGGTGCTGGCTCGAGGGGCCGAATGGCCTACTCCTGCACCTATTGTCTATTGTCTATTGACAATGTGGGCTGAAGGGCCTGTTCCCGTGTCGTACTGTTCTACGGGTAGAAAGGAACTGCAGATGACGGTTTATACCCAAGGTAGACACAAAGTGCTGGAGTAACTCAGCGGGTCAGGAAGCATCTCTGGAGAACACGGATGGGTGACGTTTCGGGTTTGAACCCTTCTTCAGACTCAGTTCTATGTTCTATGTCGAAAGGAGGTATAGAAAAGTTAGAGCTGGGAGTCGTACATATTTGTCCATGTGTACCTGGCCCACTGTCAATGTTTTGATTGCTTCTCTCTGTTTCATGCTATTTAGATCCTGCTTTACAGTCTATTCACTGAATTAGTTTCTATTCTTCCATTGGAAGTACCACCAAGTACTCTTTAAAAAAAAAAAAAAACATTATTCGACTTACATTGGTAAATGGTATAACATAAGCATGCAGGTACGGCCTGCAGTGAAGAAAGCTAATGGCCATATGTTGGCCTTCATCGCAAGAGGAGTTGAGTATAGAAGCAAAGAGGTCCTTCTGCAGTTGTACAGGGCCCTAGTGAGACCGCACCTGGAGTACTGTATGCAGTTTTGGTCTCCAAAGTTGAGGAAGGACATTCTTGCTATTGAGGGAGTGCAACGTAGGTTCACTAGGTTAAATTCCGGAATGGCGGGACTGTCATATGTTGAAAGACTGGAGCGACTGGGCTTGTATACACTGGAATTTAGAAGGATGAGAGGGGATCTTATTGAAACATTAAGGGATTGGACACGCTAGAGGCAGGAAACATGTTCCCAATGTTGGTGGAGTCCAGAACCAGGGGCCACAGTTTAAGAATAAGGGGTCGGCCATTTAGAACGGAGACGAGGAAAGACTTTTTCACTCAGAGTAGTAAATCTGTGGAATTCTCTGCCTCAGAAGGCAGTGGAAGCCAATTCTCTGGATGCTATCAAGAGAGAGTTAGATAGAGCTCTTAATGCTAGCGGAGTCATTGATAGGGTAGGAACGAGGTACTGATTGTGGATGATCATCCATGATCACATTGAATGGCGGTGCTGGTCCAAAGTTCCGAATGGCCTACTCCTGCACCTTTTGTCTATTGTCTATTGTCTATTATTCTACATACATTGGTAATTATTTGTGACTTAACAACCCAAGGGTGAAATGCAACTCGATGATGCCCAGGTTTGGAGCACCACCATATTTTCTAAGCCTCCAAAATGACATCTACGATAATCGCACAGTTCCTTTCATAATTAATTGGGATGTCGTATCTGTAAAGGTTCAACCAGTAAACTGCCGGCAGTGACCAAAAGGGACAGATAATGTTGCCAAATTACGTATGCTATTTCCGATTAACTACCAGCTCTGATGTTTGGGATCTCCACACACCATTTCCACCTTCCTCAGCAGAATGCATTGAGCACCATTTAACGAGGTAGTCAATCACACGTAGGTCACTACATCTGGCTCTTACAGCAATTCTAGGCAGTTTGGACACTTTTCAATTCATGCTCAAAGTGTAAAATCATCGACAAGAAGAGGTCCAGTCAGTGTTGACTTCCTTCAAATTGTCAGTCACACAGTTTTCAAATATGTTTAGTTTAGAGATACAGATACAGCATGGAAACAGGCCCTATGGCCCACCGAGTCCGCACCGACCAGCGATCCCTGTACACTAGCACTAGGGACAATTTACAATTTTTTACCAAAGCAAATCAACCTACAAACCTGTACGTCTTTGGAGTGTGGGAAGAAACCGGAGCACGGGTGAATTTTCTTCTAGTAATATAGGAAAATAACTGCAGATGCTGGTACAAATCGTAGGTATCACAAAATGCTGGAGTAAATCAGCAGGTCAGGCAGCATCTGGGAGAGAGGGAATGGGTGACGTTTTGGGTCGAGACCCTTCTTCAGTCTGAAGAAGGGTCTCGACCCGAAACGTCACCCATTCCCTCTCTCCTAGATGCTGCCTGACCTGCTCAGTTACTCCAGCATTTTGTGATACCTTCCTCCAGCAATATGGTAACCACTACCTCACATTTCCCTCCAGAAATGACCATTGCTTTGCAACCTGACTCCATCCATTGATTATGAAGTTGGCAGATGCCTCCTTCTGTTGCATTGTTGCCGAGGCAACCAACCAAACTAGGGCGGCACAGTGGCGCAGCTGGTAGAGCTGCTGCCTCAAAGCACCCGAGATCTGGGTTTAATGCTGACCTCAGGTGCTGTCCATGTGGAGTTTGCACGTTCTCCTTGTGACTGCATGGGTTTTCTGGGTGCTCCAGTTTCTTCCCACATCCCAATGACATGCTAGTTAATTTGCCCTCTGCAAATTGCCCATAGTACGTAGGTAGTGGATGCGTAAAAGGGAAAAAATAGAACGAGTGTGAAAAGGTATTGAAAGTTGGCATGAACTCAGTGGGCCAAAGGGCCTGTTTCCATGCTGTATCTTACACTAAATTAGAAAGTTTTTTGTTCTGGCCTCTATTGGGATTGTAGACATGTTAGACAATAGACAATAGACAACAGGAAGAGGCCATTCGGCCCTTCGAGCCAGCACCGCCGTTCAATGTGATCATGGCTGATCATTCTCAATCAGTACCCCGTTCCTGCCTTCTCCCCATACCCCCTGACTCCGCTATCCTTAAGAGCTCTATCTAGCTCTCTCTTGAATGCATTCAGAGAATTGGCCTCCACTGCCTTCTGAGGCAGAGAATTCCACAGATTCACAACTCTCTGACTGAAAAGGTTTTTCCTCATCTCAGTTCTAAATAGCCTACCCCTTATTCTTAATGTTTTAGTTAGCCTGTCTATACTTTCTATTTTTCTCATTTATTATTTCCCTCAACATATTTTAATGAAATTTTCCCCCAATAGGTTTCAGGTCATTCACTTGGGTGGAAATAAACTAGGAAGGTGGAATATTTTTTAAATGTTGAGAAATTGTCCAAGGGGACTTAACTGTTTTTGGACAAGAATCACAAGTTATAGCAAGCATTTAGGAAGGTAAAGGTTATGTTGGCCTCTATTACAGAGGATTTAAGTACAAGAGTTGTAACATCTGTTTGCAGTTATGCAGGGGCCTGGTGAAATTGTGCCTGTTCTCCCTCTCTCTTGAGGCAAATAGATCGGGTAAATGCAAGGAGTCTTTTACCCAGAGTAAAGGAATCGAGAAACAGAGGACAGAGGTTTAAGGTGAGGCGGGGAAAGGTTTAATAGGAACCTGAGGGGCAACTTTTTTTACAAAAAGGGTGGTCGGTATATGGAATGAGCTGCTGGTGGAGTCAGTTGAGGCAAGTTCTATTGCAATATTTAAGAAACATTTGGATAGGTACGTGGATAGGATAGGTTTAGAGAGATTTGTCGGAAGGAACTGCAGATGGTGGTTTAAACCGAAGATAGTCACAAAAATCTGGAGTAACTCAGCGGGAGAGGCAGCATCTCTGGAGAGAAGGAATGGGTGATATTTTGGGTCGAGACCCTTCTTGTCCCATTCCTTCTCTCCAGGGGTGCTGCCTGTCCCGCTGAGTAACTCCGGCATTTTATGTCTATTTTCATGTTTAGAGATATGGGCCAAACGCAGGCAGGTGAGACTAGAGTAGATGGGCATGTTGGTTGGCGTAAGCAAGTTCGGTCGAAAGGCCTGTTTCCATGCTGAATGACTATGATTCTATGGCTCTACATCTGGAAGAATGCTCTTGCAATAGAGGGAGTGAGCTAAACATTCAGCAGACTGAGGGGAAGGTGGGTTTATCATATGGGGATAGATTAAACAGTCTGGCCTCCACTCTCTCGAGTATTGAAGTGTGATAAATGATCTCTCTGGAATGTACAATATTCTACAAGGCTTGACAGTGTAGATGGAAGGTGTAGTGTTTCCCTAGATGGGGAAACACTACCCTGGGAAAAAAAAGGTTCTGACTGTCTATCCTCTCTGTGCCTCTCATAATTTTATAGACTTTTATCAGGTATCTCAACCTCTAGTCTCCACATATATGCTTCACTATGTACATAGATACATATCTATGGACATAGACTGAATCTCAAACATGCATGCTTTGCATATCAATGTACCTTAATTGGTACACGTGACAATTAAAGACCTTTGAAACCTTTGAAACATACTCACTCACGCACATAGTCACACAGGCACACACACACATGCGCACATACCTACACACACATACAAACACGCACACATACACGCAAACACATTCACACATACACGCATGCACATACGTACACACAGAAACATACGTGCACACACATACACGCATGCATGAACACATACACATGCACACATACACACATACACACCCACACCTACACACACGCACGTACACACATGCTCCCCTTGAGAACTTTACTCCGCATCAGAAACTCTCATTTATATTAAACCTGTTACAGTGTCAATTACTGAATAACAATCAACCACGATTATCCAGTTACATGGTATGCACATTCTTGATCCAATGACTGTTAATCCCAGCTAATTTGATTATTCGGGCAATTTACCACGATGACTAGTCCGAAGAAGGTAAATCTTTTGTAATCAAAGATGATTTATTGTACTTCTTTCTTGAAAACATCAGAAACTCCTCCACCAACGTCCCGCATTTTGCCTTGTTGCAGCTCGATTAACACTTTACTTGAGCAGTTGTACAGTACAGTAGTTGGATACCCTTCCACAGAGAAAGGACCTATGTGTAACAGTGAGAAAACAGATACAGGAGATTGAGCTGTTGTATGTGTGCGTGAGATTCAGTCTGTGTCATATCTGCTGTACCTGCTTACAAACTATTTTCTTGCACATTAAAAACAAATTATTTGCGCGTTTAGAGTTTCCATGGACAAAGATTACAGGTTAAAACACAGAGTGACGTGGGCAATGCCATTTCTACACTGTAAGGTCATGAGGTCACAAGTCATAGGAGCAGAGTTAGGCCATTCGGCCCATCGTCTACTCCACCATTCAATCATGGCTGATCTATCCCTACCTCCTAACCCCATTCTCCTGCCTTCTCCCCATAAACCTTGACACCCATACTAATCAAGAATCCATCTATCTCTGCCATAAAAATATCCACTGACTTGGCCTCCACAGCCTTTTGTGGCAAAGAATTCCACGGATTCACCACCCTCTGACTAAATAAATTCCTCCTCATTCCTTCCTAATGGAATGCCCTTTAATCCTGAGGCTATTACCTCTGGCACTATTCCACTCTCCCACTAGTGGAACCATCCTCTCCACATCCACTCTATCCAAGCCTTTACTATTCTGTTAATTTCAATGAGCTTCATCCTTCTAAACTCCAGTGAGTACAGGTTCAGTGCCTGCTATCAAACGCTCATCATATGTTAAGATGTAAATTGTAACAGGTCATTTGAAGCAGGAGTATTTTTCTCCTTGTGGTTTATTCTTGCTATTGAGAGAGTGCGGCGTAGGTTCACCAGGTTAATTCCTGGGATGGCGGGACTAACATATGATGAAAGAATGGGTTGGCTGGCCTTGTATTCGCTGGAATTTAGAAAGATGAGAGGGGATCTTATAGAAACAAATAAAATATAAAAGATTGGACAGGCAGGGAAAGATTGGCAGGGAAAATTTTCCGCTGTTGGGGGAGAACAGAACCAGGGGGGGGGTCACAGTTTAAGAATAAGGATTAGGCCATTTAGGACTGAGATGAAGAAAAACCTTTTCACCCAGAGAGTTGTGAATCTGTGGAATTCTCTGCCACAGAAGGCAGTGGAAGCAAATTCACTGGATGTTTTCAAGTAGAGTTAGATTTAATTCTTAGGGCTAAATGAATCAAGGGATATGGAACCCAGGAACGGGGTACTGATTTTAGATGATCAGCCATGATCATATTGAATGTCGGTGTTGGTTCAAAGGGCCGAATGGCCTCCTATAACCTTTTTTGTATGTTTTCTATGTTTTCTATGTGTGTGTGCCCACATGACTGTGTGTGTGTGTGTATGTGTGTGCATGAGTATGTATGCATATGTGTGTACGAGTGTGTGTGTGCACACAAGTGTGTATGTGTATGTGTATGTGTGTGTGTTTGTATGTGTGTGTTGCGCATGTGGGCGTGCATGTGTTTCTGCATGTGCATGCGATTGCGAGATTCAGTCTCATATCTGTGTACATAGTGAAGCGTATATGTGAACGGCAGAGGTTGAGGAGAAACCTGATAGAAGTCTATAAAACTATGAGAGGCATAGATAGGAAAGACTTTTTTTTCTGCACCTATTTTTCTATGTTTCTATGTTTTCTGTTCCCTTGCAGTGAATTTCTTGATCTCCACTTATTAGCTCCTCCTGATCGTATGGTTGAGACAGACAATTCATCATGTGAAGAGCAGTAGGAGTAACGCTATGATCTGTTACTCCCTGGAGACCAGCTCCTCTGTGCAGCTACCTATTGAAGCTCATCTTTGACAGGAAACGTTTAAAGAGAAGAAGCATGAGGAGTAAAATTAAAACATTATAAATCACGAGAGGTTCTGCTTTGATTTTACAGCTGATTTTTGTTTTTTGGGGAATTTCCTACCGAGGATTGCCTTTTAAACAAGATGCAAGGTGGGAAATGCTTGCAAAGAAATGATTTCCATCTGTAGAACATTTCTCAGCTAGAAAGCTTACGAGCTGGCTCTTGTAGAAACAAGGAACTGCAGATATTTTTTAATTTATTTTTTCATATTATTTCATATTTCAGATACAGCGCGGAAACAGGCCTTTTCGGCCCACCAAGTCCGCGCCGCCCAGCGATCCCCGCACATTAACACTATCCTACACACACTAGGGACAATTTTTACATTTACATTTTTTACATTTACCCAGTCAATTAACCTACATACTGATGCTGGTTTACATTAAAAAAAACCTCAGAGCACTGAAGTAACTTAATGGGTCAGGCAGCATCTCTGGAGAACGTGGATTGGTGACGTTTTGGGTAGCGACCCTTGAACAAAGGTCCCGACCCAAAACATAACCTATCTTCAGAGATGCTGCCTGACACGCTGAGCTACTCCAGCACTTTGCGTCTTTTTAAAAGAGCTGGCTAAACAGGTCTCCAGCTCTTTTACAATGATTTGGGGTAAAGAGTGTTCCTCCCGATGAACAATGCCATTAGCTTTAGGTGATCACGGGTCATTGATCCATAAAGATCCATTTGCACTGAAATGTCCTGGGCCTTCACTTGGCAAAGTGCCATCTTTGTAAGAAAATAACTGCAGATGCTGGTACAAATCGAAGGTATTTATTCACAAAATGCTGGAGTAACTCAGCAGGTCAGGCAGCATCTCAGGAGAGAAGGAATGGGTGACGTTTCGAGTCGAGACCCTTCTGTCTGAAGAAGGGTCTCAAACCGAGACGTCACCCATTCCTTCTCTCCAGGGAATACTGAAGCACTTTGGCTGTTCATCTCATTTTTCAGATATATTTTATTGTGATGTAGAATGAGGCCATTCGACCCTTCGAGTCTGCGCTACCTTCAGAACAACATAGAAACATAGAAAATAGGTGCAGGAGTAGGCCATTCGGCCCTTCGAGCCAGCACCACCATTCAATGTGATCATGGCTGATCATCCAGCTCATCCAGCACAACCCTGTCGATTCTGTGCTCCCACTTATTTCCCTGTTCCTGCTCTGTTCGGTATTTGTTAGTTCCCATCTGATTTTTTTTCTGGCACCCAGCCACGCCAGGGGTAATTTAGATTGGCCAATTTCCTGTCAGTCTTTGGGATGTGGAAGAAAATTGGAGCAGGCAGAGGACACTCATTAAGTCAGTAGGGGAACATGCAAACTCCGCACAGTCAGACTGCGCCGCTGTGATATTGAACCGCAGTGTTACCTGCTGCACCACTGCGCCACCCAGTGGCACCCTGCCGCATACAGATTTGTCTTTGTGTCTCCGAGACCCACTCTTCAGAAATAAGGGACATTAAGGCACTGATGGAGCCTTTCCCCTCCCAGTCCCCACTGCTCTCTCAGTGGGGAAGCAGCCATCACGGTGTTAACTAGCTTTCTCATAAACGCAACTGTACTATTCACCTCAAGCACTCCATGTGGTAGTAGTTTATATCTTTAAATCACTTGGTTAACTTTGAAAAAAAAATGCACTGGGAAATCTATTGGTGATGATAACTGTGCCAATTGCAAAAGCGAGTAAAATTCAAGGGCACAGGAGAATGAAAACTTGAAAGACATTGCAAACCACACTAGAAATAGTCCATGTCTGTTGAATGGCTCTGGCCTTGTGGACTCACTTACTGCGGGTTTTCATTTGTCAATACAGTTTATTTCACAGTACACTTTTCGGGACAATTTGGGATCATGGAACATAGAACAGTACAGCAGAGTAACAGGCCCTTCAGCCTGCAATATACATGCCGAACATAATGGCAAGTTGAACTCATCTCTTCTGCCTGCATGTGATCCATATCCCTCCATTCGCTGCACATCTAAAAGCCTCTTTAATGCCACAGCCTTGTTTCTTCATCCTCCACCACCCTTGGCAGTGCACTCCAGGCATCTGTGTGTAAAATAAATGTCTCCGCACATCTCCCTTCACCTTAAAGCTGTGCCCTCCAGCCTATGGCATGTCCACCTTGGGAAAAGAGTCAAACTGACTACCACTGACTCAGAATTTTAAATACATCAATTAGGTCTTTCCTCAACCTCCAATGTCCTGGAGAAAGTAAGCTGCTGTTGTTGTTGTTTGTCTGTTGTTTGCAAATCTTCGTTGTTTCCACATCATATCATATCATATCATATCATATATATACAGCCGGAAACAGGACTTTTCGGCCCTCCAAGTCCGTGCCGCCCAGTGATCCCCGCACATTAACACTATCCTACACCCACTAGGGACAATTTTTACATTTACCCAGCCAATTAACCTACATACCTGTTACATCATGATAAACTTCCGTCAGTTTCAGAGGAAAATGGCCTTTCCCTGCAGGCAGAATTCTCATATCCTGGGCAAGGATAGACTCAATGGTTCTGGAGTAACTCAGCTGAGTTGCTCCAGCGCTTTGTGTCTATCCTTGGTATAAACCAGCATCTGCAGCTTTTTAAAATTTCTTATTCTGGGTGTCTCTTCCCTTTCTTCTTCACGTCACCACATCAGTGCTACAGGTCAAAAAATTGTTGTCTCTGCTCCTTCATTGGTGAAGTGACAAAGAACTAAACGCTAATGGAAGAAAGGCACAGAATGCTGGAGTAACTCAGTGGTACAGGCAGCATCTCTGGAGAGAAGGAATGGGTGACGTTTCGGGTCGAGACCCTTCTGTCTGAAGAAGGGTCTCGAACCGAGACGTCACCCATTCCTTCTCTCCAGCGATGCTGCCTGTCCCGCTGAGTTACTCCAGCATTTTGTGTCTATCTTCGATTTAAACCAGCATCTGCAGTTCCTTCCTACATAAACCCTAATGGACATTGGTTCTGAAATAATTGCTGAGAAGTGGATGTCAACAGACAGACACCAAATGGGATTCAAGAGTGTACTACTTGTCATCATTTTAGCACAACTCTAAATCTATTTAAACCAAAGTAGCAGACGGGGATTGTCGGTCACTAACGGGGAGCAAAAGTGATTTACAACTTAATAGATAACAAGTCTCAGGAGTGATTTTTACAAAATTGGCCAGATTTTGCATCTATTTCTGTAAAAATAAAAAGTTATATTTAATTGCATGGACTGCCTAGATGTTCTGATGGCAGTCACTGTGTGTCAGAAATAGCAGATGGAAACAGTTATGTTTGACTAGAATTAATTTAGCTGTTGCTCTTCCTGTACTATATATGGTCTTTGGGTCAACACCTTTAGGATGCAAACATCTGCCATGTAACTATGCAAAATGAAATGGGAGTGTATTATCATGGACTCATTGATATGCACTTTACAGTTCAACTCATCAACAGTGTTTAGTGATATTTCAATACAATAAAAATACATCAATTCCGAAAACAGTAAGGTTAACGTGTTTACATGATGTTTCCTCGTCTAATTTCACTTAACAATACCTCTATAACATGATGGATTTTCTCTTATTAGTTTTTAGTTTAGTTTAGTTTAGTTTCATGCACTGGGACAACCAGATCCATTTATAACATAGACATAGAATATAGAACAGTACAGCACAGGAACAGGCCCTTCGGCCCACAATGTCTGTGCCAAACATGATGCCAAGATCAACTCTTGTCTGCCTTCACATAATCCATTTTCCTCCATTCCCTGCAGGTTCTTGAGTTTATCCAAAGGTGTCTTATCCAAAGGTGTCTCTCACCTTAAAGCTATGCCCTCTGGTATTTGATATTTCCCTCCTGAGAAATAGGTTCTAACTGTCTACCCTACCCAATGCACTCATAATTTTGTATACTTCCATTGGGTCGCCATGCAACCTCTGGTATTTCGGAGAAAACGATCCAAATCTGTCCAATCTCTCCCTGTAGCCATTACTCTCTAATCCAGGCATCATTCTGGCAAACATCCTTGGAACCCTTCCCAAATCATCCACAACCTCCCTGTAATATGGCGACCAGAACTACACGTAATGCCCCAAATGTGGGCTCACCAAATCTACTGGCTCAGGTCCTATAAAGCTGCAGCATCACTTCCAGACTCTTATATTCAATGATTTGACAAATGAAGGCATGCATGCCATATGCCTTCAAAACCACTCTATCTACTTGTGTTGCCACTTTCAGGGAGTTTTAAACTTGGACTTCAAGATCCCTCTATACATTTAATGCTGTTAAGGATCATGGCATTTATTGTACATTTTTCCCTTACATTCAACCTCCTACAGCACAACATCTCACGATTGTTCAGACTAAACTCCATGTGCCATTTCACCACCCGCTTCTGTAGCTGATCTATAACGTGCCATATACTTTGACGGCCTTCCTTACAGTCCTCAACCCCAGCAATTTTGGTGCAATCTGCAAACTTACCAACCATCCTGTCTGGTGACTTGGACACAAATTTAGATGGGATGGTTAGTACATGTGCAGATGTAGGCCCAAGATTGCTGTGACTCTTGACTGTGAGGAACGTTGTCAAAATATACGGCATAGGCAATAAAGGTCACAGTCCAAATGTGTAGGAAGGAACTGCAGATGCTGGTTTACACCGAAGAAAGACACAAAATGCTGGCGTAACTCACTGATTCAGGCATTTCTCGAGAGAAGGAATGGGAGACGTTTTGAGTCGAGACCCTTCTTCAGTCTGAAGAAGGTTCTCTCCATAAGGCCTCAGTCTGAAGAAGGGAATGGATCCGAAACGCCACCCATTCCTTCTATCCAGAGATGCTGCCTGTCCTGCTGAGTTACTGCAGCATTTTGTGTCTATCTCAGGTCACAGCCCAGTCCCTGCACAGCAATATTTTATGTTTATGTGTTATATAGTTTTATATTTACTGTATTATTTATATAGTGTAAGAAAATAACTGCAGATGCTGGTACAAATCGAAGGTATTTCACAAAATGCTGGAGTAACTCAGCAGTTCAGGCAGCATCTCAGGAGAGAAGGAATGGGTGATGTTTTGGGTCTCCCCATAAGGCCTCAGTCTGAAGAAGGGTCTGGATCCAAAACGTCACCCATTCCTTCTCTCCTGAGATGCTGCCTGCCCCGCTGAGTTACTCCAGCATTTTGTGAAATAAATACCTTCGTATTATTTATATATTTTGTTTTATATCCACTGATTTATATTTTTTGTTCCATATTAATACGACCTTAATATAATATTAACTATTTAAATAAGTAATTGCTCTTTCTTTTTTTTTTTCAGTGATAACGTAAAAGTTTACAACAATGTATTCAGCTGCCAACTTCCTGACCAAACGTTTAATGGCAGCACACCATATAAAATCACCACTCTGAAGGAGGATGTGAAGATGTGCTACATACATGCAGCTTTTTGATTTCTCCTCATCTCTCCGACTATTTCCATTTTTGATGACTTGCATAATGGATCTCAATTCTCCTCCAAGCTCACTACCGATTTTAACCCATCCTCTAGGTTTATCAACCAGCAAAAAAAAAAAAAAGACCTTAACCCTTCCCCAAGCTTTTTTAAGTAAAGGTAATTGTAGAAGTTAATAATCACTCAGCAGGTCAGGCAGCATCTCGGGAGAAAAGGAATGGGTGACGTTTCGGGTCGAGACCCTTCTTCAGACCCTTCTTCAGTCTGAAGAAGGGTCTCGACCCGAAACGTCACCCATTCCTTCTCTCCCGAGATGCTGCCTGACCTGCTGAGTTACTCCAGCATTTTGTGAATAAATCGATTTGTACCAGCATCTGCAGTTATTTTCTTATACAGTTAATAATCACTGTTTTGTTGGACTACATTACAGTCAAGGACTTTTTGAGCTCAATCAGCTTTTTTCCCCACGAGTAGTAGCTCTACTCAATAACCAAAGTCTGTAGTCTCCTTTTTGCTCTGGTTTATTTTCACCCCCATGTTTAGACCGTAATGTCGTATCCTTATTGTTTTGATGTGGTTATGCTTTATTCTTAATTGTTAACTGTATGTTTGTGTTGTCATTTGTGAGCGGAACACCAAGGCATATTCCTTGTATATGCACATACTTGGCCAATAAACTTATTCATTCATTCATTCACATACTCCATTGAATGATAACTTTCTGTAATATCGTTCTTGGGCAATCATATAGAAACATAGAAACATAGGAAATAGGTGCAGGAGTAGGCCATTCGGCCCTTCGAGCCTGCACCGCCATTCAATTTGATCATGGCTGATCATCCAGCTCAGTATCCCGTACCTGCCTTCTCTCCATACCCCCTGATCCCTTTAGCCACAAGGGCCACATCTAACTCCCTCTTAAATATAGCCAATGAACTGGCCTCAACTACCTTCTGTGGCAGAGAATTCCACAGACTCACCACTCTCTGTGTGAAGAAATGTTTTCTCATCTCGGTCCTAAAAGACTTCCCCCTTATCCTTAAGCTGTGACCCCTGGTTCTGGACTTCCCCAACATCGGGAACAATCTTCCCGCATCTAGCCTCTCCAACCCCTTAAGAATTTTATATGTTTCTATAAGATACATATACACAATATATTTGAACATAAAAAGAACAGATGTCGTGCTTTTGTGTGAATAAGGTATACAGCTCAGGACTACACCGACCGTTTTCCTCTGACATGTTCATTTCTCCCATACCATCAGCATGTCTGTTGAACAACTACACCCCACGTCAGTCTCTCTACTTCATTTGACTTTTTCTTCTGGCAGCTGCACATGTTCACCAAGCAAAGGGCCAAGCCAAAATATTGCCACTGGAAAAGGAAATGTCATGTCTCCCCGACTTAACTGCCCGTGACCCACTGCTGCCATTAGCATCCTTCAGAAGCAATGACGCAAAATGGCATTAAGGCTTCACCTTCGGTACACCGCATTCATTTGCAATAAAAGCCTTGTCAGTTTGCGCTATTAAAACCCAATATCAAATGTACCTCCACGCAATAGGAACCACAATCCTGTGCACATTCAAAACACGAGGGAGGGAAGGAAGCGCACGCAAAATTAACGTGAACATCACATAACGTGAGCATCAGATGAAATTATAGATGGGCGTTATGTAGCAAGAGCTATCTGAGGTGGTGTCGTTGTGAAAGATTCCATTGTGTTTTATCATATCATATCATATCATATATATACAGCCGGAAACAGGCCTTTTCGGCGCACCAAGTCCGTGCCGCCCAGTGATCCCCGCACATTAACACTATCCTACACCCACTAGGGACAATTTTTACATTTACCCAGCCAATTAACCTACATACCTGTACGTCTTTGGAGTGTGGGAGGAAACCGAAGATCTCGGAGAAAACCCACGCAGGTCACGGGGAGAACGTACAAACTCCTTACAGTGCAGCACCCGTAGTCAGGATCGAACCTGAGTCTCCGGCGCTGCATTCGCTGTAAAGCAGCAACTCTACCGCTGCGCTACGGTGTTTTGAGGCTGGTCAGAGCGATAAAGGCCACTGGTATATTGGAGGATGGGTTGCACTGTGAAGCACTATCAGACTTACTGTAAATTGATTAAAAACTAGTAGACTAGACTTTTATTTTCACCAGTGATTTTACTCTCGATGGCATGCAGCCATGAATTATGAGAGTCAAGCTTTTCAAGGTAGACTCTCATACTCACTCATCTGTCTGAGTGAGATCCCTCTAGGTTGAAGCCAACCAGCGATTCCGCGTACTAACACTACCCGACATACACAAGGGACAATTTACAATTTTATCAAGCCAATTAACCTACAAGCCTGTAAATCTTTGGAGTGTGGGAGAAAACCGGTGCACCCGGAGAAAACCCACGCAGGTCACACAGAGAACATACAATCTCCACACAGACAGCACCCATAGCCAGGATCGAACCCGGGGCTCTGGTGCTGTAAGGCAGCAACTCTACTTCTGCACCCCTGCGCTGCCCATAAATTTTGGACAAAATCTGGAGTACTAATTACTATCAGCACAACAGAGGTGTACACTTCAACAGCACAGTAGGGAAACAGTAGGTTGGAGTTTAATTCTGGGCAGATTGATTGGTTGGTTGGTTGAAAGATACAGCATGAAAAAGGCCCTTCGCCCCCCCCCCCCCCCCCCGAGCCCACGTCGACAAACAATCACACGTTCACTCTAGTTCTATGTTGTCCCACTTTCCCATCCACTCCCTACACACCGGGAGCAATCTACAGAGGTCAATTAACCTACAAACACGCACATCCTGGGGATGAGGGAGGAAACCGAAGCAATCGGAGAAAACCCACATGGTATGGGGGGGAGAATGTACAAATTCTGTGCAGACAGCACCCATCGTCTGAATCAAACCCTTGTCTCCGGCACTGTGAGGCAGCGGCTCTACCAGCTGAGCCACTGTGCCACCCCTAACGGGTTCGATCCCAACCACAGCTGCTGTCCGTACAGTTTGGACGTTCTCCCTGCGACCACGCGGGTTTCCTCCTACACTCCAAAGATGTGCAGGTTTGTAGGCTAATTGGCTTGGTGTAAATGTAAACGTGTGTGTAGGATTGTGTTAGTGTGCAGGAATGGCTGGTGGGCGTGGACTCGGTGGGCCGAAGGGGCCTGTTTCTGCATTGTATCTCCGAACCAAAAGTAGATCACTCCTTCCCCACCGCTTTGTAAATTATTCTCCCTCCCTTGCCTGTCCAATTCCTATTGAAACTTCTGAGTAATGTGCTTCCACCACCTGACAGCCTATGAATTCTGGGTTGCAACCTTTAATGGAAGTGCTTCCCCACTTCCCCCTTGTATCATTCACCGAGCACTTTAAATCCATTCTCCAGTTCTCTGGAGAGAAGGAATGGGTGGCGTTTCAGGTCGAAACCCTTCTTCAGAAATTCTCCGGAATTGCATTGTCCGGTCCAGGTGCGTATGGAAAACACCTTTGACTGTTCCTGCACAGTTTCTTTCATTTCGCTGCTTGGATAATTTATGTATAACTATGTTCAGCCTGTGGTCTGAGACTATGTGGATGTGATGCTGCTGCACACGACTCTTCCTTTGGTCCTGCTTGTCAAATAACAATAAACTCGACTTGGCTTAACTTCACCATAACTCAGGAAGGATACCATGTTATATATTTCAATACCTTGAACAGAATTGCATGAGATTCCATTTTGAAGCAAAACAGAAAAACCATGGAACATAATTCAAGAAAATAGCTGTCCCTGAGTTATGAACACACAGGCGATGGTCACTCACACAAAAATCACGCTTACATGGCAGAATTAGTTTTCTCTCTCTGCTTTGAGTAATAGTTTTTCTTATCTGTCGTGTGTGCTTTGGATGCCTTTCGTACCAATGCCGTGGGGGCATGGTTACCATACTGAGCGATTTTTGTGTATTTTTGAACTTATGGTAAAATGTTTGTGAATATGGAACCCCTTTGTTAACTGGGGCAGTCCGTATAATAACCTATATACTTGGAATTAGGAATTGGAGTACTTTATTTTCTTCCTTGTGTTTGGACCAACAGTCGGACTGAAATAGTTTTGTCTGCATCTCTATATCTCCATCACTCTAGTGCACTAAACTAAACATAATGAAAACACTAGCCAACCTAATCAAAGTCTGAAGAAGGGTCTCGACCCGAAAAGTCACCCATTCCTTCTATCCAGAGATGCTGCCTGACCCATTGAGTTACTCCAGCATTTTGCATCTATAGACAATAGACAATAGGTGTAGGAGTAGGCCATTCGGCCCTTCGAGGCAACACCACCATTCAATGTGATCATGGCTGATCATTCTCAATCAGTACCCCGTTCCTGCCTTCTCCCCATACCCCCTGACTCCGCTATCCTTAAGAGCTCTATCTAGCTCTCTCTTGAAAGCATATCTCTCATAATCAAAGACCAGCCAACTTCATCAAAGTTTTGTTCCATCGTCGTCATTCCTTCTTCTCCACCTTCCTGTTAGGCAGAAGGTACAGAAGCTTGAAAGTGCACATCGCCAGATTCAGGATCAGCTCCATTCCCCTCTGTTATCAAGCTGCTGAACAACCCTTCCAGAATCTAGGGTACTGTCCAATTCACCTCTACCCCATTGTGGATATAAGACTTCTCCTCCCGGAAGTCCCCACGAAAATGTGGTGCCTAGGTCAGGTGGGGCGGCCAATCTCGACCTCGTCGGGACTTCCGCTCTGACCGGTGGGTCAAATTTGCCCCCTGCGGCTGGGGCTCTGGAATTGCGGCCTGGGTGGAGCGGGCAGATCCGTTGCCGTAGCAGCTTTCCACGGCCGGCTTTGCGGGTCGTTACCTGACTCCCCCCCCCCGAAGGCTGCGACCTCTGATGGTCTGGCAAAACGGATAATACAGAAAGGCTTTGGAACCAAGGGTGCCGGAAAATCAGTGGTGGAAGTGCATTATCTCATTTGATTTTCATTGCGCCTTGGTAGCATGACAATATTAAACCTTAACCTGGTGTATTTTACCTTTCTGCTAATTTAATTACATTTTTACAATACCGTCCTGGGTGATTCGGCTGGATGAAAGGGAGGAAAAGTGATTGGGCCTTTCGTTTACCTCAAGGAAGAAAATAATATGTTTTTGAAGGTCTTTTTCGCTTTTACTGACACCACCAACCTACCTGCAGTGATGTGCGCTTTAAAAACTCTGTTTCTTGACAATGCCATTTCATTGCTGTGAATTTTAAAAAAACACAATATAACGTGTAATATTGATTATTCTGTAACTAAAACTGTTTAACAAGCTATTTCCGTGATCCCACATGTTTAAAAAGTTCTTTATGCAACTATCAAGTGCAGTAATTTTGCTGATAATATTTTATAAATTTAGCTTCAGTTCAGTTTATTGTCACATTTACCAACATACAGTGGAAAGCTTTTATTGGGTGCTAACCAGTTAGCGGAAAGACCATACATGATTACAATCGAGCCATCTACACCGTGTACAGATAAATGGAATAATGTTTACATAGAAACGTAGAAAATAAGTGCAGGAGGAGGCCATTCGGCCCCTCGAGCCAGCACCGGCATTCATTGTGATCATGCCTGATCATCCACAATCAATAACCCGTGCCTGCCTTCTCCCCATATCCCTTGATTCCACTAGCCCCTAGAGCTCTATCTAACTCTCTCTTAATTCCATCCAGTGATTTGGCTTCCACTGCCCTCTGTGTCAGAGAATTCCACAAATTCACAACTCTGTGGGTGAAAAAGTTTCTTCTCACCTCAGTTTTAAATGGCCTCCCCTTTATTCTAAGACTGTGGCCCCTGGTTCTGGACTCCCCCAACATCGGGAACATTTTTCCTGCATCTAGCTTGTCCAGTCCTTTTATAATTTTATATGTCTCTGTAAGATCCCCTATCATCCTTCTAAACTCCAGTGAATACTGGAGTATTCCAGTGAATATCTTGTTTCGTCAAGATAGTAGCTCAGGACCGCTCTCCGCTCGGTGATAGGAAAATCACAGCAATCCCATGCAGGCAGAACCTGGGCTCAGGATCAAATCTACCTGTTGCACCACTGCAGATGGGACATGTTGGTCGGCGTGAGTAAGTTGGGCCGAAGAGCCTTTTTCCCTGCTGTACGCCTCTATGGGTTGAACTGTAGAGACTAATAAGATAATGTAAAATTAAACTAATAAAAGGAAAAGCAAGCAAGTGTCTCACTCGAAACTATCTTTACAACCAACTTCAGGGACCACGTTCAAATGAAAGGCCTTGCACATTTAACGTCATCCGTCCCTGGATTGGTGCTGAGGGGCCTGGTGAATAGTGCACCCAGCCCCGCAGCTGAGGAAATCTCTTCCTAGCTGCTAGAGTCAGCTGGAGCAGTGGACAGGGAACTCCAGCATCCATTCTTTAGCATGTTCCTGACTTCTGCAGTACAATGTACTTATCTGGCAGGTGATCGAGAAGGCGGTTCCCATATGGACGAGGCTATCACATTGCACGGCGGGTGTGCTGATGCCTGCAATGTTCCTAAATGCGGGATGCTCTACTGCAAAATATATGGTAGCGCGGGACTGCATTTGCGTCGGTTGGGCGGCACGGTGGCGCAGCAGTAGAGTTGCTGCCTTACATACGACTTTGGTGATAGTCAGGATAGGTGATCTGAAACTTGACTCGGTATTAAATACCAGCAGTATTTCTCAGGGTCAAATACTAGACTGGAACGTTGGCCCAAACGTTTGGCTTCATGTCTCTCGAGTTGGACTTCAACACAACTTCTTCTGATCAGAAATGCAATCGCTATCCATTGAGTCAAGACTTAAGGCGGCACAGGGGTAGAGTTGCTGCCTTACAGGTCCAGAGACCTGGATTCGATCCTGACTATGGGTCTTGTCTGTACGGAGTTTGCCCATTCTCCCAGTGACCGCGTGGGGTTTCTCCGGGTGCTACGGTTTTCTCCCACACTCCAAAGACGTACAAGTTTGTAGATTAATTGGCTTCGGTAAAATTGTAAAACTGTCTATAGTTTGTAGGATACTGCTAGTGTATGGGGTGATGCTGGTCGGTGCAGACATGGTGGGCCGAAGGGCCTGTATCTCTAACGTCTAAAGACATCAACCTGAAATGTCATCTTTGTTGCCTCCCTCACAGAAGATGACTGACTTGGTGAGTGTTCCTGGAATTGTCCGTTTTTATTTCAAAGCCCAAGAACCTGTAAACAAAATCAAGAGGCTGTCACCAATTTACACATGAAGGCTAATGCTGTGTTCCCAACAGGAAGAGGCAGTGTAGGAAGGAATTGCAGATGCCTGTTTAAACCGATGATAGACACAAAAAGCTGGAGTAACTCAGCGGGACTGGCAGCATCTCTGGAGAAAAGGAATGGGTGACGTTTTGGGTCGAGACCCTTCTTCAGAACGCAAGTATCTGATCTGTACAGTCACCATCGTTGCTTTATCTCCAACCTGTGCTTGCTTCAAACACCTTCTTCATTGTATCGTAAAGTGCATCAGTAAACAACCCAATAGTCTCGCTGGAGCTGCAAGTATACCACAGACGACCTTCTAAACCAACATCATCAATCTCATTTGCTTGGTTTCTAAATATTTGCTTTAAGTCTGATACCTGGTCTTATTCTTGCTTTTGTGTACACTCCCATCCTCTGGTTTGCTTATTTTTAATTCTCCGGCTTTTTTGACCACTTTCTTCCTTTTTGCTATAATTTCTCTCAGGTTCTTGCTCTTAATTAGCAAGTTTCTTTCCCTGCCTTTCAAAATATCTGTCATTGACTATGTTTTTCTATCATCAAATTTACTCTTCCAGTGTCTTTCTCTTATTTCTATTCATTGTCTCCCAATACTTCTTTATTTTCACTTTTCATCATTTCAATGGTCTGCTACTTTAAAAAAAAAAATCATTACTTTTTTCTGTCTCCTGCTTTCTTTTTCATTTTTCATTTTATTTCCTCACTGGCATTTCTTTTCTCATTGGCTCTCCCTTATTTGAATGTCATTTGATTTTACTAGGTTAAATACAAACAGCAACAATAACTTGCAATGTTATAGTGTCTTCAAAGCCACAAAACCTTCCCATAGCATTTCACAGAGTGTAAGCATTTGACACTGAGTAATTTAGGGAGATAACTAGCATTGATATCCAACCACTTATTATTCTTTACTTTTAGAAACAGGCCGTTCAGCCCACTGAGTCCACACCGACCAGCGATCACCCTGTACAGTAGCACTATCTTGCACACTGTGGACAATTTACAATTTTACCAAAGCCAATTAGCAGGTTCAATGTTGATGCCATCAGTTGTAGACAACTCAGGCGGAATATTAAGTGAATTTGTGCACGGCCTCATCCCGGCAATGGGGAAGGTGAAGCACAGACATGCCAGTGTGGGAATTGGACGGGGAATTAAAAATGGCTGGCAGCTGGCAGATCCGCAGTGGACAGAGTGCAAGTGCACAGCAAAGCGGTCTCAACGATGGGGATGAGGCCACAGTGAGAGCACTGACTGGATATAGAGGAATGTAGATTTCCCTGAGAGTCAGGAGTGTTTAAAGCCACATGCACTTGGACCAGAACAAAGAAATTCTACAAACCCGTACGTCTTTGGAGTGTGTGAGGAAACCCGGAGCACCCGGAGAAAACCCACGCGGTTACACGGAGAACGAACAAACTCCATATAGACAGCACCCATGGTCAGGATCCAATCCAAGTCTCTGGTGCTGTAAGGCAGCAACTCTACCACTAAGCCAACCCACTTGTTTAAAATGGTGGATTTTAAAAAGCAGAATGCGAGAGAAGAGAGATTGAGGGGGTAGAGAGACCTCAGGAAGAAAGTCACAAGCTTAACTGGGTAATGGAGGAGTAAACCTGAAGTGATCAAGAGGGACAAATTAGAGGGGGAAAGGGTGAGCTGCTGGAGCAACTCAATGGGTCAGTACCGGTGGAGGAACATGGACAGTCAATATCCTGCGTTGAGACCCTTCATCTGAACTGAAAGAGTCGAGGGGAAGTAGCCGGTTTAAAGAGGTGGAAGGGTGTGGGGGGGGGGGGGGGGGGTTGACAAGAGCCTGCAAGTGATAGGTGGATAAGCACAAAAAGCTGGAGTAACTCAGCGGGACAGGCAGCATCTCTGGAGAGAAGGAATGGGTGACGTTTCAGGTCGAGACCTTTCTTCACTCTGAAGAAGTCTCAGTAGAGTCTGAGGAAGGGTCTCGACCGCGAAACGTCACCCATTCCTCCTCTCCAGAGATGCTGCCTGTCCCGTCGAATTACTCCGGCTTTTTGTGTCTATCTTCAGTTTAAACCAGCACCTGCAGTTCCTTCCTACACAAGAGATAGGTGGAATAATATAAGAAAATAACTGCAGATGCTGGTACAAATCGATTTATTCACAAAATGCTGGAGTAACTAAATGGGTCAGGCAGCATCTCGGGAGAGAAAGAATGGGTGACGTTTCGGGTCGACACCCTTCTTCAGACTGATGTCAGGGGGGCGGGACAAAGGAAGGATATAGGTGGAGACAGGAAGATAGAGGGAGATCTGGGAAGGAGGAGGGAAGGGAGGGACAGAGGAACTATCTAAAGTTGGAGAAGTCGATGTTCATACCACTGGGCTGCAAACTGCCCAGGCGAAATATGAGGTGCTGTTCCTCCAATTTCCGGTGGGCCTCACTATGGCACTGGAGGAGGCCCATGACAGAAAGGTCAGACTGGGAATGGGAGGGGGAGATCAGTTTGGTTAATGCGGACCGAGCGCAGGTGTTCAGCGAAGCGATCAACGAGCCTGCGTTTGGTTTCCCGATGTAAATAAGTTGACATCTAGAGCAGCGGATGCAATAGATGAGGTTGGAGGAGGTGCAGGTGAACCTTTGTCTCACCTGGAAAGACTGTTTGGGTCCTTGGATGGAGTTGAGGGGGGAGGTAAAAGGACAGGTGTTGCATCTTGTGCGGTTGCAGGGGAAAGTGCCCGGGGTTTGGGTAGGAAGGGACGAGTGGACCAGGGAGTTACGGAGGGAACGATCTCTGCGGAACGCAGAGAGGGGAGGGGATGGGAAGATATGGCCAGTGGTGGGGTCCCGTTGTAGGTGACGGAAATGTTGGTGGATGATATGTTGGATCCGCTGGCTGGTGGGGTGGAAGGTGAGAACGAGGGGGATCCTGTCCTTGTTGCGAGTGGGGGGAGGGGGAGCAAGAGCGGAGCTGCGGGATGTAGAAGAGACCCTAGTGAGAGCCTCATCTATAATGGAGGAGGGGAAGCCCCGTTTTCTGAAGAACGAGGACATCTCGGAAGCCCTAGTCTGAAACACCTCATCCCGGGCGCAGATGCGACGTAGACGGAGGAATTGGCAGTAGGGGATAGACCTTTTGCAGGGGACCGGGTGGGAAGAAGTGTAGTCCAGATAGTTGTGCGAGTCGGTGGGCTTGTAATAAATGTCCGTCACTAGTCTGTCTCCTGTGATGGAGATGGTGAGGTCCAGAAACGGGAGGGAGATGTCAGAGATGGTCCAGGTATATTTAAGGGCAGGATGGAAATTGGAGGTGAAGTGTATGAAGTCAGTGAGTTCTGCATGGGTGCAAGAGGTAGCACCAATGCAGTCGTCGATGTAGCGGAGGTAGAGTTCAGGGATGGGGCCAGTGTATGTCTGGAACAGGGATTGTTCGACGTACCCGACAAAGAGGCAGGGATAGCTAGGGCCCATGCGAGTGCCCATAGCTACGCCTCTGGTTTGGAGGAAGTGGGAGGAGTCAAAGGAGAAGTTGTTGAGGGTAAGAACCAGCTCTGCTAGGCGGAGGAGAGTATTGGTCGATGGGGATTGGCTGGTTCTACGGTCGAGGAAGAAACGGAGGGCTTCGAGACCATCCTTGTGGGGGATGGAAGTGTAGAGTGAGTAGAGATAGGTGGATATAGCTGAGGAGTGGTGGATGTATTGGGTGGGAGAGCGAAGGGTTGAGATACCAACAGAGGCTGGGAGATGAATAGTAGAGAATAAAAGAATGCAACTTTGGAATTTATCTGGAAAAGATGAAGAGTGTGACTGAATGAGGACGGATGGTAACAGATGGGAACAACAGAGTGAAGTGGAGGTGATCGATCAGTGGCAGAAGGGATCCAGGGGACGAATGTATTAGTGATTGGCTTGGAGTAGGTGGTGGCTTGGGAGAAAGAAGCAGGCTGATACAGAGCTGGGGGTAAGGAGAGTGCGAGAGGTCCAGGGAATTTAGGGGAGAGAAAGGGACAGAGAGGCTGGTGGGGTTGCGAGGTTCGGGGGTGGGGGGGGGGGGGGGGTTGTTAGCTGAAATTAGCGGGTTCAATGTTGATGCCATCAGTTGTAGACAACTGAGGCGGAATATTAAGTGAATCTGTGCACGGCCTCATCCCGGCAATGGGGAAGGTGAACCACAGACATGCCAGTGTGGGAATTGGACGGGGAATTAAAAATGTCTGGCAGCTGGCAGATCCGCAGCGGACAGAGTCCAAGTGCTCAGCAAAGCGGTCTCAACGATGGGGAGGAGGCCACAGTGAGAGCACTGACTGGAAACAGAGGAACGTAGATTTCCCTGAGAGTCAGGAGTGTTTAAAGCCACATGCACTTGGACCGGAACAAAGAAATTCTAATTGACTGCAGCTTTACGGGCACATCAAATGCAACCACACAACAAATAAATATACAATGAACAATAATGCAACAAATTATCAGGTATGCTAGGTAGCCAGATTGAAATAGTGCAAGTATAGCGCGAAGTAGGGCGTGCACGGTGGCACAGCAGTAGAGCCCTATCGGCATCGAACTCACGTCTCCGGTGCTCCCTTACAGCGCTTGCAGCACCGGAGATGTGGGTTCGATGCCGACTAAGGGTGCTGTCTGTACGGAGTTTGTACGTTCTCCCCGTGACCGCGTGGGTTTTCTCAGAGATCTTTGGTTTCCTCCCACACTCCAAAGACGTAGAGGTTTGTAGACTAATTGGGTTGGTACAAGTGTACATTGTCCCTAGTGTGTGTAGGATAGTGATGGGTAGATACTGTTCTTGAACCTGGAGGTCATGGTACTCAAGCTCGTATACCTTCTTCCCAATGGTAGCAATGAGATGAGAGCATGGCCAGGCTGGTGTGGGTCTTGGACGATATTAGCTCTCTTGAGGCAGTGCTTCCTGTAGGTCCCATCGAGGGTGGGTCAAACAAGGTTACAGAGATATTAGGAGAGTTAGAACTAGGGAGAGATTTGAAAACAAAGATGAAAATAGGATAACTTGTTGCAGAGCATTCTGATCCTACTTGTCTGTTCCAATCTTGTATGCGACAGACAAATTGCATCATTGCTCTGCAAAGATTTGTCACAGAATAGAGGGGCAGAATAGCCTCATTCACCATTGTAAAACATATCTTTGTGACTAATCTATGTTGAATGATGTCAAAGGGACATGCACCTAAGTTTCAGGAGTGATTTAGCTGAAATACTATCCAAGGGTACGTTTGGAGAAACATAGGACTTTGGTGATGGTCAGGATAGGTGATCTGAAACTTGATTCAGTATTAAATACCAGCAGTATTTCTCAGGGTCAAATACTAGACTGGAACGTTAGCCAAAACGTTTGGCTTCATCTCTCTCGAGTTGGACTTCAACCAACTACTTCTGATCTGAAATGCAATTGCTATCCATTGAGTCAAGACTTAAGGTGGCACAGTGGTAGAGTTGCTGCCTTACAGCTCCAGAGACCCAGGTTCGATCCTGACCTCAGGCGCTGTCTGTACGGAGTTTGTGCGCTCTCCCTGTGACCATGTGGGTTTTCCCCAGGTACTCCAGTTTCCCCCTCACACTCCACAGACGTACAGGTTTGTAGGTCAATTGGCTGAAACTGTGACTAAAGCTAAACACAATACTCTAAGGCATGTATTGTACAAATACTCTAGATATGGCCTCACCAAAGTCTTGTACATTCTCTATAATAACTTTCCTTTAATAATCATCTAATTAAATATCGGACGCAGACAGGATTTCCAGCTTCATGGCATCTTTCCTCAAGCAGGGTGACCAACATTGAACACAATACTCCAAGTGTGGCCTCACCAATGTCTTGGATAATGGCATGGATAGATCAGTAGACTCAGGTGCAGTGTTTACACCACTCCAAATGAGTTGCATGAGTTTGGAGGGAAATGGACCAAGCGCGGGTAGGTGGGACATGTTGGCCGGTTTGGTCAATTTGGGCCGAAGGGCCTGTTTCCACACTGTATGATTCTAAATTACTTATTGCTGACAGTTATACACTGTTCATGTTTTATATAAACCAAGGCTAACCTCCAGTGACCATGTCAGAGGGCAAACTGAGACAAACAATGAACATTTTCTACTCTCTCCCAATCAGTAGTCTTTGTCAACAAAATTACTCAGATAACCTGGCCAATGACATGGAGCATCGCTAACTCTTTAATTAAATACCAATCTGGAGAAATCTTGCAGGAGAGTAACAACTTAGAAATGGCGGCACGGTGGCGCAGCGGTAGAATTGCTGCCTTACAGCAAATACAACGCCGGGGACTCAGGTTCGATCCTGACTACGGGCGCCGTCTGTACGGAGTTTGTACGTTCTCCCCGTGACCTGCGTGGGTTTTCTCCGTGATCTTCGGTTTTCTCCCACGCTCCAAAGTGTGTGTAGGATGGTGTTAATGTGCAGGGATCGCTGGGCGGCGCGGACTCGGTAGGCCGAAGGGCCTGTTTCCGCGCTGTATCTCTAAATCTAAATTATTATTTTTTAAAATGTATTTGTCCAATTCTAATTGAAATTTAGACACCGATGGAACATATTGACCTGAAGTGCTGTTTTTGTTGTGATAAATGCATACATTTTAGTTTAAATGACTACAGCACCTGACCATTCCAATTGCTTTTGAAACGCCACAATGAACATAATACTCCTTTTTACTTTTCTAATATTTTGATGCTTCAGCATTCTCCGCATGTTTTTGTGCCCTGCGCCTCTAGAAATAAAAGCTACTGTTTTGCCTTTCTTTGGCAACATGTTCAATAATACTCCAGTTCTTTGGGGAAACCCGACACTGGTAAAAATGCAGTGTACTACTGTTTGTTTCCTCCGGGAAATTAATAAAGCAATTTGACCTGATAGACAAGCTGTTTGCAATTTCCCTACTCGGGAGTAACAGCTTTGCAAGAATGTTCACCTTTCAAAAGCCAAAACATGTGCAGCTCAATCTCTAATTGATGGAATGGATGCCTCCTCAATAAGATGGTGATGCTTAGAAAAGACCCAGCGCTATTCTGCATTAAAGTGGGAATACAAAGAGAGAACTTTTTCTTTTAGTTTATTCTTAGAGATACAGCGTGGCAACAGTTGGGTCTCGCCAGCAGTCTGTCTCGTCCTTTTCTTCTTTGTTATTTTTTAGTATGTGTTAAATGTATGTTTCAGTGCTCTTAGCTTTGTTATTTGTGGGTGGGGGGTTGGGGGAAACCTTTATAAAATCTCTTACCTCGACGGAGATGCGATATTTCTCCGTATCGTATCCCTGTCCGCACTGCGGCCTAACATCGTGGAGCTGGCGGTCCCTTTGCCAGGGATCGACCTCGGAGCTCCAACCGTGGGAGCCTGCGGACTTTAACATCGTGGAGCTGGTGGTCCCTGGTTAGGGATCGACTTCGGGAGCTGCAAGCCACAGGAGCTTCGACCGCCCCGATCACAGGAGCTTTGATCGCCCCTACACAGGGCCTTCGATCGCCCCGATTGCGATGGTTCGGGAGAATAAAGAGGAAAGGAGATTATACTTTATTGCCTTCCATCACAGTTAGGAAAGTGAGGAATCCGCTGTGGTGGATGTTTATGTTACCTTTTATGTAGTTGTGTGTCTTGTTGCCTTTTTTTTAGTATGGCTGTATGGTAAATTGGATTTAACTGCACCTTAATTGGTACACGTGACAATAAAAGACCTTTGAACCTTTGGAAACAGGCCCTTTAACCCACCGAGTTAACCCATACACCTGTTCCATTCTATACACTGTACAGACCGTGGAGAGTGGATTTAATGGACAGATGACTGTTCTGCATGGACAGCGAGCTAGATGTCAGGATATCTACTCCAATGTATCTAACACCTCCACCAATCCTGGTTTCACTTCTGATCTCCGGTGCTGCCCATGTGAAGTTTACACATTCCCCCGTGAACCCGTCGATGTTCTCAGGTGCTCCGGTTTCCTTCTATTTTAGTTTAATTTAGTTCAGTTTCGTTTAGTTTAGATATACAGTGTAGAAACAGGCCCTTCAGCCCACCGAGTCCGCGCTGTCGAACCATCACTCATACACTTGTTCCATTCTACATATTAGCGACAATTTTTTACAGAGGCCGATTAAACTTCAAACCTGTGCGTCTTTAGAATGTGGGAGGAAACCGGAGCACCTGGAGAAAACCCACACGGACGCAGGGAGAATGTACAAAACTCCATACAGGCAGCACCCATTGTCAGGATCAAACCTGGGTCGCTGGTGCTGTAAGGCAGCAAGTTTACCGCTGCGCCACTGTTCATTCTCTTTATGTTGTTCATATAATTCAGATTGATGACCTTTCAAGAGAACTAGGAAAACGTAGACAATAGACAATAGACAATAGACAATAGACAATAGACAATTGGTGCAGGAGGAGGCCATTCGGCCCTTCGAGCCAACACCGCCATTCAATGTGATCATGGCTGATCATTCTCAATCAGTACCCCGTTCCTGCCTTCTCCCCATACCCCCTGACTCCGCTATCCTTAAGAGCTCTATCTAGCTCTCTCTTGAATGCATTCAGAGAATTGGCCTCCACTGCCTTCTGAGGCAGAGAATTCCACAGATTTACAACTCTCTGACTGAAAAAGTTTTTCCTCATCTCCGTTCCAAATGGCCTACCCCTTATTCTTAAACTGTGGCCCCTGGTTCTGGACTCCCCCAACATTGGGAACATGTTTCCTGCCTCTAACGTGTCCAACCCCTTAATAATCTTATACGTTTCGATAAGATCCCCTCTCATCATTCTAAATTCCAGTGTATACAAGCCTAGTCGCTCCAGTCTTTCAACATATGACAGTCCTGCCATTCCGGGAATTAACCTAGTAATTTTATTAACTGTTTAACTCTCCCTGAATTATACCTGAGAAATTGGGCATTTCCAGGACCTTTTGATTTTAATTCAGATTTCCAACGCCGGCCATATTTTTTAAACAAGAGAATGTTCAATGTGGCTATGTTTGATCATGATATGTTCAGCAGTGGCCAATAAGTCATACAGCAGACTCATGCTGCACGTATACATGCTTTACGACCCAACTCATCCATGCCAACCTAGATGTCCCATCTTAGCTTGTCCCGTTTGCCCGCATTTGGCCCATACCTCTCTAAATCTTTCCAATCCTGTGCAGGTTTCTTTTAAATGCTTTCATAATACCTGCCTCAACTATTTACTCTGGCAGCTTGTTACATATAACCACTACCGTCTGAATGAAAACATTGCCTCATGGGCTCCCATTAAATCTTGCCCATCTCAACTTAAACCTATATCCCCAGATTCTTGATTCCTGTAACCTGGGTAAAAGACTCTGTGCATTCACCCTATCTATTCCCCTCGTGGTTTTGTGCATCCCTATAAGATCACCCATCAGCCTCCTGCGCGCTTAGGAATAAAAGTCCAAGCTTGCCTAGCCTCTCTGTAGCTCAGGCCCTCGAGTCTTGGCAACATCCTTGTAAATAGCGAAACATCCTTGTAAATCTTCCCTTCACTTTTTCCAGCTTAATGACTTCCTTCCTATGGCAGGGTGGCCAAAACTGAACACAGTCCTCCAAATGCGGCCACGCCAACGTCTCGTACAACGTCTTGAAGGAAAGTCGTCGGCACTGCAGTTGAGATGCTCTCTGCTTCCAAAATCATTGCAGTATCCGGTGTTCTCTTAATATTATGCAGAGTGAACTGAATTGGCTAAAGACTGGCTTCAGTGATGGGGTTCGAAGAAGGAAGCAGAGATGTATCGTCTACTCAGCATTTCTGGCTTGTCACCGTTGCAAAAACTTCACACTTGTATGTTGGCCACTCATATGTTGAGCTCCAACATCATATGTTAAGATGGGGATGTTGATGGCATCAGTAAGAAGGATCCGCAGATGATGGTTTAAACCGAAGATAGACACAAAAAGCTGGAGTAAGTCAGGGGGTCAGACGGCATCTCTGGAGAAAAGGGATAGGTGACGTTTCGTGTCGAGACCCTTCTTCAGACTGAGAATCAGGGGAAAGGGAAACGAGAGATATAGACGGAGATGCAGAGAGATATGTTCTCCATCTTCTGCACCATTAGCTGTTTAGTTGCCCACCACCACTCCCAAGCACATATGGTCGAACCGCAGAACATTGATCTAATCTAATGTTTGTGAAACGTTTTAGTTATATCTACTGCATGCTGCATGTAGACCTGTGTTACAGCTGCACCATGTTGGCACCTCAGTATTAAGTCTGCCCGCTTCTGCTCCTGATGTGCTCTTTTTCACTCCACACTGAACCAGAACTCCTAATCTGAGGAAAGACATTCTTGCCATAGAGGGAGTACAGAGAAGGTTCACCAGATTAATTCCTGGGATGGCAGGACTTTCATATGAAGAAAGACTGGATAGACTAGGCTTGTACTCACTGGAATTTAGAAGATTGAGGGGGGATCTTATAGAAACTTACAAAATTCTTAAGGGGTTGGACAGGCTTGTTGCAGGAACATTGTTCCCGATGTTGGGGAAGTCCAGAACAAGTGGTCACCGTTTAAGGATAAGGGGGAAGTCTTTTAGGACCGAGATGAGAAAGTTTTTCTTCATTGTTCATTGGCTATATTTAAGAGGGAGTTAGATGATGCCCCTGTGGCTAAAGGGATCAGGGGGTGTGGAGAGAAGGCAGGTATGGGATACTAAGTTGGATGATCAGCCATGATCACATTGAATGGCGGTGCAGGCTCGAAGGGCCGAATGGCCTACTCCTGCACCTATTTTCTATGTTTCTATGTAACTGATCTGCTAGCGTGGTTGTAACGCTGGAGTCACAAGGCTGCAGGGTGTGGTTGTCTACAGCTCTGGTCATCCAGGTACAGGAAGGTACTGAGGGATTACAGTGAGTTACAATGCTGAGAACTATATTCTGCACTCTGTATCTTCTCCTTTGCTCTAGCTATTGTACTTGAGTTTGAACACTGTATCAGTGCATTGTAGTTTAGTTTTGCTTAATTTAGTTTAGTTTGGTTTAGATTAGTTTAGATTAGTTTAGATTAGTTTAGATTAGTTTAGATTAGTTTAGATTAGTTTAGATTAGTTTAGATTAGTTTAGATTAGTTTAGTTTAGTTTAGAGATACCGTGTGGAAACAGGCCATTCGGCCCACCAAGTCTGCATCCACGCCACCCAACAATCACTCCTACACTAGTTCTATGTTATCGTGGTTTGACATCCTATCCATGAGGGGCTTTTCTTTGAACAGAAGCCAATTAACCTACAGAACCTGCATGTCTTTGGAATATGGGAAGAAACCGGAGCACCCGGGGAAAACCCACGCGTTCACATGGAGAACGTGCAAACTCCGTACAGACAGCACCTGTAGTTAGGATCGAACCCTGGTCTCTGGCGCTAGAAGGCAGTAACTCTACTGCTGCGCCACTGTGCCACTTTTTATAGATATATAAATTCATGATGGGCTATAGATAAGGTTGATCGTCATAACCTTTTCCCCAGGGTGGTGGAGTCTAAAATTAGAGGGCACAGGTTTAAGGCGAGAAGGGAAATATTTAAAAGGGATCTGAGGCACATCTTTTTCACACAGATGGTGGTATGGATATGGAATGAGCTGTAGATATAAGATGCAGCAGCAAGAAAAATTGCAATGTCAAAAAATATATATTTGGAAAGGTACCTGTGTAAACAGGGAACTGCAGACACTGGTTTACAAAAAAGGACAAGTGCTGGAGTAACTTAGCGGATCAAGCAGCATCTATGGAGAACATGGATAGATCACGTTTCTATCCAGGTAGCTGGATAGAAAAGGTTTGGAGAGATATGGGCCAAATGCAGGCAGATGGGACGAGCTCAAATAGACAATAGACAATAGGTGCAGGAGTAGGCCATTCGGCCCTTCGAGCCAGCACCACCATTCAATGTAATCATGGCTGATCATTCTCAATCAGTACCCCGTTCCTGCCTTCTCCCCATACCCCCTGGCTCCGCTATCCTTAAGAGCTCTATCTAGCTCTCTCTTGAATGCATTCAGAGAATTGGCCTCCACTGCCTTCTGAGGCAGAGAATTCCACAGATTCACAACTCTCTGACTGAAAAAGTTTTTCCTCATCTCCGTTCCAAATGGCCTACCCCTTATTCTTAAACTGTGGCCCCTGGTTCTGGACTCCCCCAACATTGGGAACATGTTTCCTGCCTCTAAGATGTCCAACCCCTTAATAATCTTATATGTTTCGATAAGATCCCCTCTCATCCTAAATTACAGTGTATACAAGCCTAGTCGCTCCAGTCTTTCAACATATGATAGTCCCGCCATTCCGGGGATTAACCTAGTAAACCTACGCTGCACGCCCTCAACAGCAAGAATATCCTTCCTCAAATTTGGAGACCAAAACTGCACACAGTACTCCAGGTGCGGTCTCACTAGGGCCCTGTACAACTGCAGAAGGACCTCTTTGCTTTTGCGGTTGCAGCTCCTAGACTGTGGAACAGCATCCCTCTCCCCATCAGAACTGCCCCCTCCATCGACTCCTTTAAGTCCAGGCTCAAAACCTATTTCTACTCCCTAGCGTTTGAGGCTCATTGAGGAGGCGCTGTGAACTGTTTGCGTGCTACTGTATGTTTCATTTTTTTCTTTAGTGCCTAATCAGATGTACAGCACTTTGGTCAATGTGGGTTGTTTTTAAATGTGCTATACAAATAAAATTGACTTGACTTGACTTGACTTTGCTCCAATACTCAACTCCTCTTGTTATGAAGGCCAAATAGACTTAACTGTCATGGACGAGTTGGAACAAAGGGTTTGTTTCCATGGTGTTAAGACTCGATGGCTCCATTTATTCTGCTGCTGATGGTTCACGATGCTCATGGAGGCTCAGCTTGGAGTTGGCAGGTCTGTTCTCTCTATCCCATTTCGCACAATTGCTGTGCCACACAGGGTGGCCTCAGTGTGAAGACAGGAATTATGTTGCAGCATTAAGCTCCATAGACTTTATTATGAATGCATGTACATTATATCCATTATTCCCTTTTCCACTCACGGTGCAGTGTCTTCCGTATGAACTCATTAGCAGACTGCTGTGCTGTTTCATGTAAAACTCTGAATTGCTGGTAAATTGCCACTTTAACTCAATCTCCCTTTCCTTTTCTGATCTTCCTGCCTTTCACACTGAACGCTGGTCCAATGGAGCTCAGTGGAAGCAGCAATAACATTGCATCAGTCTCCTCAGCAAATTACGATCTTCTGCACTAAAAACTGATTCAAATTAAATTCTGACTTTTTTTTCAATCAATTTTAGTGCTTTATTTCACTCCTGATCCTCATTCCTGGATGTTTCATCTCTAATTTCTTTTAAACTATCTCCCACCATCAGACAACTCAACACGATTCAAAGTAATTCGTAGTTTAGGTTTATCATTTCATATGTACCGAGGTATAGTGAATAGCTCTGTTTTGCATGCTGTCCAAAGAGATCAGATATACCATATATAGATATAATCATTTGGGCGGCATTGTGGCGCAGTGGTAGAGTTGCTGTCTTACAGCGAATGCAGCGCCGGAGGCCCGGGTTCGATCCCGACTATGGGCACCGTCTGTACGGTGTTTGTACGTTCTCCCCTTGACCTGGGTTTTCTCCGAGATCTTCGGTTTCCTCTCACACTCCAAAGTCGTACAGGTTTGTGGGTTAATTGGCTTGGCAAATGTAAAAATTGTGCCTAGTAGATGTAGGATAGTGTTAATATGCGGGGATCGTTGGTCGCTGCAAACCCTGTGGGCCGAAGGGCCTGTTTGAGCGTTGTATCTTTAAGCTAAACTAAACAAATGCAAGTACCATAAATAGAGCCAAGGGGAAGATACAGAGTGCAGAACATAGTTTCCACCTTCCACCACGGCTGGACGAAGAGGCATGACATGCTGCTGCTCAATGATAGGTGGGCCATTTCCTTTCAAGTCCCCAGACGTCAGTTCATCTACCTTGGCAAGGACTCCACTCTTGATGATTTTATTTATGTCGATACCCCACTACGTTTCCCGAAAGTGTTAGTCCACACATCCACACGCTTTTGTACCATTTGCCATAAGACCATTTGACATAGGAGCAGAATTAGTTCATTCCTCCCGTGATTTTCTGACACAATATCCTTCCTCTCATTGCATTGAGTTCCCCTTTTACCGACAACACTCACTTTAATTTTCTTTTTGCCTTTTCTTCCTAAATGTTGATTCCATCGTGTGCTCAGTCCCCGCCCTTGGTCACCCTTTGATCATTTTGGCTCCACAAAAGCAAAAATATCATTACCCTTTGTATCTATTTGCACGATTCATTAATTTCCACTGCTGAGAATGCTCCACGCCAAGGCACCACCCCTTGATCCGTCTTTTTTAAAAAGTTATCAGAACTCTTGCATTTATTTGTCGTATCCTTCCCCTATTCTCTCACCCTTGTTTGGTATTTTTGCTTTATCCTCTTTTATCTTTCCTTTCTCTCTTTAGACTTTAGACTTTAGATTTTAGAGGTACAGTGCGGAAACAGGTCTTTCAGCCCACTGAGTCTGTGCCAACCAGTCTGAAGAAGGGTCTCGACCCGAAACGTCGCCCATTCCTTCTCTCCTGAGATGCTGCCTGACCTGCTGAGTTACTCCAGCATTTTGTGAATAAATACCTTCGATTTGTACCAGCATCTGCAGTTATTTTCTTACACTACTGTGCCAACCAGCAATCACCCCGTACACTAATGTTGTCCGACACACCAGGGAAAAGTTAACAATTTCACCGATCCCAATTAACCTGCAAACCTGTACATCTTTGTAATGTGGGAGGAAACCAGACCACCCAGTGGAAACCTATGCAGTCACAGAGAAAACGTACAAACAACCCACATGGTCAGGATTGAACCTGGGTCCTTGGCGCTGTAAGGCAGCAACTCTGTCGCTGCACCACTGTGTCACCCCTTGTACCACTGTGCTGCTCCTGAAAAATAAAACAGGTACAAAAATCTCCTTTTTCTCCCTCCTCTGTCTCCTTACACATAGAAACATAGAAACATAGAAAATAGGTGCAGGAGTAGGTCATTCGGCCCTTCGAGCCAGCACCGCCATTCAATATGATCATGGCTGATCATCCAACTCAGTAACCTGTACCTGCCTTCTCTCCATACCCCCTGATCCCTTTAGCCACAAGGGCCACATCTAACTCCCTCTTAAATATAGCCAATGAACTGGCCTCAACTACCTTCTGTGGCAGAGAATTCCACAGATTTACCACTGTGTGTGAAAAAAAACTTTCTCATCTCGGTCCTAAAAGACTTCCCCCTTATCCTTAAACTGTGACCCCTTGTTCTGGACTTCCCCAACATCGGGAACAATCTTCCTGCATCTAGCCTGTCCAACCCCTTAAGAATTTTGTAAGTTTCTATAAGATCCCCCCACAACCTTCTAAATTCCAGCGAGCATGTTTTAAATAGTCCTGGAGAATGATCGGTTCGCTTGACAAGTCCTAAATAGGGGGCAAAGCCGGTTTTGAAAGCATTAAATGGAAAGTTGCAGAGATTGAGTCACAGAGTCCGTTTGCAGGTAAGTGAGCAGATGGCGAGTGAGAGACTTTTAAAAGTGAGATAGCAATAGTCCAGTGTGGCATGTTCTTGTCTGAGTGAAGTGCTAGGCTGGTACGTCTAGGGAACTCTTGTTGATGAAAGATGTCGAGGCTCTGGACAGGAAAAAGAAGGAAGCTTGCGTCAGATTAAGGCAGTGTGGATCAAGCGGATCTTTCAGCGAGTATGACATGTGGGAATACACTGAAGGCAGCAACCAGGAGGGCATAAAGAGGACATGAAGTGGATCTGGCTGGCAATGTAAATGAAAATCCCAAGGGATTCTACAGATGGTACACGTGGTGTCCAGATGACTAAGTGGGCCGAAGGACCCGTTTCCAAGCTGTGTCTCTAAACTAAACTAAGCTATATTAGGAGTAATACGATGAATTGGGAAAGTACAGGTCCTCTTAAAGATCACCATCATCTTTAGAACCAGAGAGATGGGAAAGATATTAAATTAATATTTCTCATGGTTTTTACAGTGGAGAAGATCATGGAAGCTAAGGAATAGAGGCGTAGGAGTTGTGATGTTTTGAACCCTTTTCGAATTACCATGGTGCTTTTAAAATACATTAAGGAGGATAAATCCCTGGGGCCTGACTAAGTCCATCGTCAGACCTTGTGGGAAGTCATCCAAGGTACATTTTCATTTGCATCTTATTTTCAGTCCATCAGACTTTATCTCCTCTTTTTTTAGCTGATGTTATTGCTCTTGATATGTTCCATAACAACTGGCAGTTCATCCTCACCCTTTAGAATGTCACCCAATTGCCCTGAAACATGCAGCAAATTGTGGACGCAGCCCAGACCATCACACAGACCAACCTCTCTTCCATTGACTCCATCTATACCTCACGCTGCCTCGGCATCGTGAGGGCGTGCAGCGTAGGTTTACTAGGTTAATTCCCGGAATGGCGGGACTATCATATGTTGAAAGACTGGAGCGACTAGGCTTGTATACACTGGAATTTAGAAGGATGAGAGGAGATCTTATCGAAACGTATAAGATTATTAAGGGGTTGGACACGTTAGAGGCAGGAAACATGTTCCCAATGTTGGGGGAGTCCAGAACAAGGGGCCACAGTTTAAGAATAAGGCGTAGGCCATTTATAACTGAGATGAGGAAAAACTTTTTCAGTCAGAGAGTTGTGAATCTGTGGAATTCTCTGCCTCAGAAGGCAGTGGAGGCCAATTCTCTGAATGCATTCAAGAGAGAGATAGATAGAGCTCTTAAAGATAGCGGAGTCAGGGGGTATGGGGAGAAGGCAGGAACGGGGTACTGATTGAGAATGATCAGCCATGATCACATTGAATGGTGGTGCTGGCTCGAAGGGCCGAATGGCCTCCTCCTGCACCTATTGTCTATTGTGTATTGTCAAGGCCAACAACATAATCAAGGACAAGTCGCACCCTGGCCATTCCCTCTTCTCCCCTCTCCCATCGAGCAAGTGGTACAGAAGTGTGAAAACGCACACCTCCAGTTTCAGGAACAATTTCCTCCCAGCTCATCGGTGGCCCTCGGACTATCATTGATCGGACTCTACAGGACTTTATCCTGAACTAAATGTTATTCACATTACTCCCTTTATCATGTATCTGTGCACTGTGGATGGCTCGATTGTAATCATGTATTAGTTTAGAGTTACAGCACGGAAACAGGCCCTTCGGCCCACCGGGTCCGCACCGCCCAGCGATCCACACACATTAACACTATCCTGCACCCACTAGGGACAATTTTTACATTTTCCAAGCCACTTAACCTACAAACCTGTACGTCTTTGGAGTGTGGGAGGAAACCGAAGATCTCACAGAAAACCCGAGCAGGTCACGGGGAGAACGTACAAACTCCATACAGACAGCACGCATAGTCTCCGGCACTGCATTCGCTGTTAGGCAGCAACTCTACCGCTGCGCCACCATGACCGCCCACATATTGTTTTTCCACTGACTGGTTAGCAAGCAAACAAAAGCTTTTCACTTCACCTCGGTACACTAAACAATAAACTAAACTCAATTAAATGTAACCTCGTTCAACGTATCATCCTGGAGTCATATTTGTAGCCACAGGAACACCTATCTGTTGCCCTCCCGATTGAATGCTGAGTCATGACCACCTCTCCACACTTCTCCCTCCATCTGTGCAGTACAGAGTGCCATTAAAATGGTAACGGCTACTGTATTTCTCAAGGGAAGCTATCTCTACCATGGGAATCCAAAGCAATATACTTGTTAAACACACGGATGGCCACAGGGGATTTCTGCACACCTTGCCTCTTTCTATACTCCCCTGGCGGCTACCCTGTACCATTTCTGTTGGGTGATCACACACGCAGCAAGCTATCCATATCCATCTCAGCATAGCAGATAGTCCGCAATGAATCCGTTGTCAGACGTACCTCTATCATGCGGCTAACACACCGCTACAGCTGGGTATATCTAGTCATGGAGTCATAGAGCACATAAACAGGCCCTTCGGCCCAACTCATCCATGCTGACCAAGATGCCCCATCTAAATTAATCCCATTTGTCTACTACATCTCCACATATCGTTTAAATGTACAGCACGGTGGCGCAGCGGTGGAGTTGCTGCCTTACAGCTCTTGCAGTGCCAGAGACCCCTGTTCGATCCCGACAACGGGGGCTGTCTGTATGGAGTTTGTACGTTCTCCCCGTGATCTGCGTGGGTTTTCTCCGAGATCTTCGGTTTCCTCCCACACTCCAAAGATGTACAGGTTTGTAGGTAATTGGCTTGGTAACAATGTAAAATTGTCCCTAGTGTGTGTAGGATAGTGTTAGTGTACGGGGATCGCTGGTCGGTGCGGACTTGGTGGGCCGAAGGGCCTGTTTCCGCGCTGTATCTCTAAACTAAACTAAACTAAACTAATCTAAATGTTGTTATAGTATAGACATCAACTACCTCCTCTGACAGCTTGTTCCATCTACCCACCACCCTGGGAGTGAAGCTTCCTGCACACGTGATCCTCACAGACACTGGAAGTGCCCCTGATATCCCACACAGCACAGGTAGACCCTTGCATGGGTCTGACCTCTCA
Source organism: Rhinoraja longicauda (assembly GCF_053455715.1). Taxonomy (NCBI): domain Eukaryota; kingdom Metazoa; phylum Chordata; class Chondrichthyes; order Rajiformes; family Arhynchobatidae; genus Rhinoraja; species Rhinoraja longicauda. The sequence goes on from NC_135954.1 coordinate 101,739,517, forward strand.
TGCCCTGAATAAACTTTAAATGACCTCAGTTACACTTATTTCCCTCTCCACAATCTTGACCTCATTTTATCTTAAATTACAAAACCGAACTATTATTGAACTGCCTGATCTTACCAACAAATCAAGAAGAGTGCTGTGGTTCAGGATCAAAGTTCACTACTGCATTTTCGAGGATAGTTAGGGACAGACAATGAATACCGGTCTTTTCACCGAGGTCTACGTCCCGAGAATATGTTCCACCAGGTGGCGCCAGCAATGGCTGCCTCGCCAACAGTCTGTCTGTCCCTCCCCACTCTGTTGTTTCTTTTGTATGTGTTAAATGTATGTTTTTAGTATTCTTTAGCTTGTTTTATGTGGGGGGTGGGAGGGGGATGGGGTTGGGGGAAACTTTTTTTAATCTCTTACCTCGACGGAGATTGGATTTGTTTCCGTATCATACCTCCGTCCGCACTGCGGCCTAACATCGAGGAGCTGGAGGCCCCTGCTGGAGACCGACTTCGGGAGCTCCAAACGTGGGAGCCTGTGGGACTTTAACATCATGAGCTGGTGGTCCTTTTGCCAGGGATCGACCTTTGAACTCCAACACCGTGAGCCTGTGGACTTTAACATCGTGGAGCTCGCGGTCCCTGGGTAGAGACTGACATCGGGAGCTCCAGGACGCGGGAGCTTCGATCGCCCCGACGCGGGAGCTTCGACCGCAAGCTGCTACGGGAGGTACGTCACCCTGAAGTTTGGTTCGACTACCCCGACCACGGGAGAAAAATGAGGGAAGAAAATGACACTTCATTGCCTTCCATCACAGTGAGGAATGTGGGGAATCCGCTGTGGTGGATGTTTTTGTTAACTTTTATGTAGTTGTGTGTCTTTGTGTACTTTTATTAGTATGGCTGTATGGTAATATGAATATCACTGTACCTTAATTGGTACACGTGACAATAAAAGACCTTTGAAACCTTTGAAACCTTTGAAGAAATGAATGATTTTAAAAAAAAAGCAATTTGGTTGCAATGCCAGAGTTAACGTGATCCACTTTCTCTTCCATGTTTCTGCTTGGTGACATAACTCTCTCCTTGCTGACATATCATTATAAGTGTTATTCAGTGAAGGATAACACCCCTTGATGTTTCTGAGGAGAGCTGAGGGTTAAAGGTTGCTCCTCATTGCTGACATTTATTCATGTGGAGCCAGTACCTGCGTTCAGTCCGCCTTGGCCGACGCAATCTCCCAGTTACCAAACATTTCAACTCCCCATCCCATTCCCACACTGACCTTTCTTTCAGTCTTGGGCCTCCTCCACAGTCAGAATAAGGCCACGAGCAATTTGGAGGACCAGCATCTCATATTTTGTTTGGACAGCTTACAACACAGCCGTATAAATATTAATCTCTCTAATTTCAAGAAACTCTTGCAATTGCACTCTCTTCTGTCCCTCCCCCACCCTAGTCGTCCTGCCAGTTCCACTGTTTACCTCTTCATTACCATCTCTTCCACAGCCAACAATGGACCATTGTGGACTCCACCTTTCCTTGGTTATCGGTGCCTGCTCTGATTTGTTCTGAACCTTTTCATACCTCTAGTTTCCCTCTCCCCAGTCTGAAGAAGGGTTTCAACCCGAAACGTCACCTATTCCTTTCCTCCAGAGATGCTGCCTGACCCGCTGAGTTACTCCAGCATTTTGTGCCTGTCTTTGGTGTAAACCAGCATCTGCTTTCCTTCCTACCCTTTTAATTTGATTGTTATTATGCATAGATGATTTCCGAACTACTTTAAGAATCGCAATCTAATGTGGGAGACAAATTGAATTAGTTTAGTTTAGTTTAGTGATACAGTGCGGAAACAGGCCCTTCGGCACACTGAGTCCGCATCGACCACCGATCCCAATGTACACTTATACCAAGTATACAAACCCAAGCCAATTTACCTACAGACCTGTACGTCTTTGGAGTGTGGGAGGAAACCGAAGACACCGGAGAAAACGCACTCGGTCATGGGGAGAACGTAAAAACTCCGAACAGACAGCACCCTTAGTCAGGATCGAACCCGAGTCTCCGATGCTGCATGTGCTGTAAGGCAGCAACTCTACCGCTGCGCCACCATTTAACAGAGTTAAATGTCATTTCATTACTTTATTAACTTTAAGAAAATGTCATGCAGTTTCTCCTGCATCAATTTATTTTCCCTCGTGAGGATTTTCTAATCGCTCCCTGCACCGCGAGTTTCTCCCACTGCCAATCGTCACTCGATCGGCAATCGTCCCAGTTGAGCTGAGGGACGCTTGAAAATATTGTTTGTTTCGAAATTGTTGGGAGGCTGATTATTTTTCTCTGTGGGCATCAGTGCATTTATTTATTTATCAAGCATTCTGCTCAGTGAGCGTAGGAGAGTGGTAAGAAATGTATTGGTATCGAATAAAACTCCCAGATGTGAGTGGTAATTTTCCGCTATCGTGTTCCTGGATAGAACTGATTGAAGCGGATATTATGGCTGAAATGAAAGATATAGGAACTGGATTTGGGATTGTGGCTGTTGTTTTTTTTTTTGTGTGAACAATAAACCACAAGGTGAGAATAACCTGAAGAAAATGTTTCCACCTTTTGCTTTTCATGTGGCACGTATCCCCCAGGTTGAAAGTAACAAGCATCAGGAACATAGTGCAAAATGCTAATCATAAAACACACCCTGCCTCTCACATCACACGCTCCACTCTTTCTCCACTGTTGATTCATCCCAATTAGATTATTGAATGCAAAGTGATCATAAGGTCATTAGTGTTAGGACCACAATTTGGCCATTCAGCCCATCAAGTCTACTCCGCCATTCAGATCTATCTCTCCCTCCTAACCCCATTCTCCTGCCATCTCGCCATAACCCCTGACACCCGTACCAATCAAGAATCTATCTACCTCTGCCTTAAGAATATCCATTGACTTTGCCCCCACAGCCTTCTGTGGCAAGTAATTCCACAGATTCGCCACCCATTGAAACAAGCACGACGGTATGTGGGAATGACCCAGGTGCGTGCAAAGAGGTTTTCCCATCTGGAACAAGGGAACTTCAGACACTTCAGATAAGGAATGGGCCATTTGGGGTTGAGATGACACAAAGTTATTTTACTCAGTGCATTGTGAATCTTTGCAATTGTCTATTGCAGCAGTTGTGCAGTTGTTAAGTATGTTGAAGATTGAATACCACTTAAGCAATCAGGGGACAAGGGGATTCGGCAGGAATATGGATGAGATAAAGTCTCAGCTGTGAAATATATTGAATGGCGGAGTAGGTTTGAGGAGCCACACATGCATCTAACTCTTATGTTTTCAACGCACGCTATCAGCAAAGTTGTCCCTGGCCAATACAAAGTCAAAACTTTACCCTGAAGATATTTCACAGTGATTTACAGGCAGGAAGTTTCCTTTCTACCTTTTGTTATGTTTATGAGAACCGAAGAATTCGAGATCTGTACAACCCATCTGACTAGCTTCACCATAATAGGTTTTCCAGATTTTAATAGAAACTGTTTCAAAAGCACAATAAATGCTTCACATACCAACCCTCCTCTGCTCTGTTAATGGAGACATTAATCTCATTAATTTCTAATCGGTAGCTTGGGTTTTCTCTAAATGTGTTCTATTGCACTGTCGGATAAAATAGTCTCTCGTCTTCTTAGAACCCTTTACTCCTGTTGACATTTTTTACTCCTTAAGTAGAAATAAGGAGTAGGAAGCATGCAGGTACAGCAGGCAGTGAAGAAAGCCAATAGAATGTTGGCCTTCATAACAAGAGGAGTTGAGTATAGGAGCAAAGAGGTCCTTCTGCAGTTGTACAGGGCCCTAGTGAGACCGCACCTGGAGTACTGTGTGCAGTTTTGGTCTCCAAAATTGAGGAAGGATATTCTTGCTATTGAGGGCGTGCAGCGTAGGTTTACTAGGTTAATTCCCGGAATGGCGGGACTAGCATATGTTGAAAGACTGGAGCGGCTAGGCTTGTATACACTGGAATTTAGAAAGATGAGAGGAGATCTTATCGAAACGTATAAGATTATTAAGGGGTTGGACACGTTAGAGGCAGGAAACATGTTCCCAATGTTGGGGGAGTCCAGAACAAGGGGCCACAGTTTAAGAATAAGGGGTAGGCCATTTAGAACTGAGATGAGGAAAAACTTTTTCAGTCAGAGAGTTATGAATCTGTGGAATTCTCTGCCTCAGAAGGCAGTGGAGGCCAATTCTCTGAATGCATTCAAGAGAGAGCTAGATAGAGCTCTTATGGATAGTGGCGTCAGGGGGTATGGGGAGAAGGCAGGAGCGGGGTACTGATTGAGAATGATCAGCCATGATCACATTGAATGGTAGTGCTGGCTCGAAGGGCCGAATGGCCTCCTCCTGCACCTATTGTCTATTGTCTATTGTCTAAATAACAATGCATCCACTCTACCTGCCTATTTCAACATCATAAAATCAAGGATCTGTGATTCTGTGACAAGAGTAATGATAGAAACATCGAAACATAGAAAATAGGTGCAGGAGTAGGCCATTCGGCGCTTCGAGCCAGCACCGCTGGCTGATCATGGCTGATCATCCAAAATTAGTACCCCGTTCTGGCTTTTTCCCCATATCCCTTGATTCCCTTAGCCCTAAGAGCTAAATCTAACTCTCTCTCAAGAGTAATGATATCTTATTACCTTTCTATACAGCCTCGATGAAACCACAGAAGCTATCAAAAGCTAGTCACATACATCTTTGACATGTCGGTTGTTGGACTTGTTTGGTGCCAAGATGTCTGCTGTCCAAATATTGTCAAATAGTTGCTGGTTGCATAATTTGTCATCCTTTTGTTTTTTATAGGATGTGCTTCCTCACATGAGATGACATGCCACTGACTGAGCTGAAGCTTGCCGTTTGTTGTCAAGGACTCGAAGAAAGTCACGCAAAAAGAAGTTCTCATTACTTGACAGGATAGACTTCCCGACTCCTTTCTCTGTCATACTTTACCTGTCTTATCATATTCCGTACAAAATCATGAGAGGAATAGATCGGGTAGATGCACAGAGCCTCTTGCCCAGAGTAGGGGAATCGAGGACCATAGGTTTAAGGTGAGGGGGGAAAGATTTAATAGAAACCTGAAAAGTGCCTTTTTCACACAAAAGGGGTGACAATAGACAATAGACAATAGGTGCAGGAGGAGGCCATTCGGCCCTTCGAGCCAGCACCGCCATTCAATGTGATCATGGCTGATCATTCACAATCAGTACCTCGTTCCTACCTTCTCCCCATACCTCCTAACTCTGCTATCATTAAGAGGAGGTGGGTGTATGGAACGAGCTGAGGCAGGTACTATCACAAAGCTTAAGAAATGTTTAAACAGGTACATGGATAGGACAGGTTTAAAGGGATAAGGGCCAAATGCAGGCAGGTGGGACTGGTGTAGTTGGGACATGTTGGTCAGAGTGGGCAACTAGGCCGAAGGGCCTGCTTCCTCGCTATATGACTCTATGACTCTATTTAGGGGCAGGGAAAGGATTAAAAGTAGGAAATTGTACCCCATTATGGAGATGTCTGAAAATAGAAGGAATTGGATTAAGAAGGGTGTAAGGTTTTTTTTTTGGGGGGGGGGGGGGGTGGAGGGGAATAGAATAACACCCTGCCACCACAACCCTATGTCTTCTATCAGTAAGCCAGTTCTGAAGCCAAACAGTTCTGACTCTGTGGATCCTATGCATCTTGATCTTCCGGTTCAGCCTACCATGAGAGACTTCATCAAATGCCTTGCTAAAATCCATGCAGACAACCAACCAAACCAAGACAGCATTGTGGCCACAGCTGGTAGAACTGCTGCCTCACGCTGCTGGTGACTCCCTGACATATATTGCCTTAACACATTTATGTTTCCCACATGGACCTCACTATCTTTCATGTCCTTCCCGTTGATGAATACGGATGGAAAGTACTCATTTAGCACCTCACCTACATCTTCTGACTCCAAGCATAACTCCCCCCCTGTATTCTTGAGCGTTTCCCAGTTACCCTCTTGTTTTTAATGTAAATTTATTCTTTCCTCTCCCCACTCTCTTCTGAATTTTCCCCTGACTCAAATCTCAACTGCATGCAAGGGACAACTCACAGTATCAATTAGATTGTAATGTGGAGGTCCACTCGTTGTGTAAACACTGTGTTTAATCATCAACCAAATACAGTTCTATCGCTCACCCGCGCGTGCCCGAGTTCCGTCGCTCACCCGCGCGTGCCCGAGTTCCGTCGCTCACCCGCGCGTGCCCGAGTTCTGTCGCTCACCCGCGCGTGCCCGAGTTCCGTCGCTCACCCGCGCGTGCCCGAGTTCCGTCGCTCACCCGCGCGTGCCCCAGTTCTGTCGCTCACCCGCGCGTGCCCGAGTTCCGTCGCTCTCCCGCGCGTGCCCGAGTTCCGTCGCTCTCCCGCGCGTGCCCGAGTTCCGTCGCTCTCCCGCGCGTGCCCGAGTTCCGTCGCTCACCCGCGCGTGCCCGAGTTCTGTCGCTCACCCGCGCGTGCCCGAGTTCTGTCGCTCACCAGCGCGTGCCCGAGTTCAAATCCAAATAGCCAAATCCTTTATTCTCATGGCACATGGCCGCCCCCCTGACCATGTGATTGGTCGGCCCAGATCACGCCCGGTCACGAGAGTTCGAGCCCGACAAATGAAGGTTCGATACCAAAGAGGCTCGGCCCGCCACAGTAGGTTCATAACAATACAATACAATACAATATATCTTTATTGTCATTGTACCCAGGGGTACAACGAGATTGGGAATGCGCCTCCCATACGATGCAATAATTTAATTAATTTAGACAACAGCAACCCAACGAGACAATTGTAACAGTTTTAGACAGGATAAAGTGCAAGTTGATCTGTGCCGGATCACTATGCATTGTGACCATCCGGCTCAGCAGGACCAGTTCATGGCAGCTATGGCCCTGGGGATGAAGCTGTTCCTGAGTCTGGAGGTGCGGGCGTAGAAGGCCTTGTATCGTCTGCCCGATGGAAGGAGTTCGAACAGACTGTTGCAGGGGTGTGAAGAGTCTTTGTGGATGCTGGTGGCTTTTCTGAAGCATCAAGTTCATAAGTGATTAGGCCATTTGGCCCATCATCTGCTCTGCCATTCAATCATAGCTGATCTATCTCTCCTTCCTAACCCCATTCTCCTGCTTTCTCCCCATAACCCCTGACACCCGTACTAATCAAGAATCTATCTTTCTCTGCCTTAAAACTATCCATTGACTTGGCCTCCACAGCCTTCTGTGGCAATAGGATTATTTTTCGATATGCGAGTAAGTCACATCATCAGCATCTCCATCGCAAAATAAGCACTGCTTACCTGCATAATACATCCCACTTTGTGCAAACTGCCCCTCTGAGTAATCCTGCCATGACTCCTCTGTGCCGCACTATTTTATGGCGTGTTTCTAAGTGTAGATCAAATGCAAAACCAATATATTTATTTGAGGGGGACAGTTAAAGTGAATTTCACCGCACGTCTTTGGACATGGAAGTAATTCTGTTGTGAAAGAAAATTCGAAATAATTCCTTTTTACCCTGCGATGCTTTTTCTGAAAATAATCCGAAACAGGGCTAATCATTTGCTCTACTTTCCCATCGGGCCTAACCATCAAATTTTTGCAATATTTGTCACAATTTTCCTTCTAATATGTGCTTCAAACCTTTGCAAAATTTGACACTTATTTTTCGGTTTGTGCGTTTACATCTCTGCTATTTTTATCAATGCATTGGATTTATTTTCGTAAGAACGGTAGAGTTGCTGCCTTAAGGCGCTAGACACCCGGGTTTGATCCCGACCATGGGTGCTGTCTGTATGGAGTTTGTACCTTCCCCCTGTGATCGCATGGGTTTTTATTCAAGATCTTTGGTTTCCTCCTACACTCCAAAGACGGACAGGTTTGTAGGTTAATTGGCTTGGTATAAATGTAACTTGTCCCTGGTGCGTGCAGGGTAGTGTTAGTGTGTGGGGATCGCTGGTCGGTGCGGTCTCGGTGGGCCGAAGGGCCTGTTTCCGTGCTGCATCTCTAAACTAAACTAAACATCTTCGAGGACCTTTTTCTTCCGAGTAACTCGCTAAAGCTTTGTTACCTTAATTTGTTACCTTAATTACTTTCTCTTTGCTAATGTCTAGTTTTGTTTACAAAGAGTATGATATGTGGCACCAGCCGTTAAAATCTACCACAGTACAAGGCAAGACTTGCTTCCAAACAAAGACACAAAGTGCTGGACAAAGTAACTCAGCAGGTCAGGCAGCATTTCTGGAGAACATGGATAGGTGACGATTCAGGTCAGGACCCTTCTCATTCCCACTTCGGTTCCACCTGCTTTCTTGGTTTTATTTTTAACTTTAATCTGTTTCCCATTCTTTGGGCCTTGTCATTGAAGATGGAATGTGCAATAAGAATATTGTGAATGCAGAACAACAACAAAATTCTCCCAGTATATTCTGTGCCTATATTTTCAAACAACTATAGTGACATGTAACATTTGGATGTCAGGATTAGAGATGGCCAGAAGAATCTAATCTACATCATCCAGGTCGTGTCGGAATAGGTTTAGGTTTATTATTGTCACGTGTATCGAGCGACAGTGAAAACCTTTGTATTGCATATTATCCTATCAGATCAGCACGGTGGCATAGCAGTAGAACTACTGCCTCACAGCACCAGAGACCCGGGTTCGATTCTGACTACGGGTGCTGTCTGTAGGGAGTTTGTATGTTCTCCCTGTGACCTGCGTGGGCTTTCTCCAAGATCTTCGTTTTCCTCCCACTCTCCAAAGACATACAGGTTTGTAGGTTAAGTGGCTTGGTATAAATGTAACTTGTCTGTAGTGTGTGTTGGGTAGTGTTAGTGTGCGGGGATTGCTGGTTGGTGGGCCGAAGGGCCTGTTTCCGAGCTGTGTCTCTAAACTAACCTAAACTAAAGATCAGATTATATAATACTTAAGTACAATCAAGCCAAACTCATGTACAATAGGTAGAGTGAAGGCATAGTAACAGTTCCAGAGATGAGGTCCAATGTCCACAAAGAAGTAGAGGAGAATCAAAATATTAAGAACCTTAATAAGGGTTCACGTGCATGGGAATGGAATGCCACACAGTACCCAAGTTAATGGAGCAGAATTGGACTGCAGCTCAGCTTATGATACATCTTGATTTATTAATTATCATCTTTGTTTGTTGCTTAGATTTATGATTACAGCCTGACTGAGTCTTCAAACTCCTTGATAAATAACAACTATTGCAATTAGTCATGTTTTGTTATGGGAGACTGGTGAAGTCTAAAACGAAAGAATACATTTAGACTTTAGACTTTACTCTTTAGAGATACAGGGTGGAAACAAGCCCTTCAGCCCATCAAGTCCACGCCGACCAGCGGTCACCCCGTACACTAACTCTATCCTACATGCTAGGGAATATTTACAATTTTTACCTACAAACCTGTACATCTTTGGAGTGTGGGACGAAACCGGAGCACCCGGAGAAAACCCACGTGGTCCCAGGGAGAACGTACAAACAACTGAGAGTTGGTTTAAACCAAAGTTAGATACAAATTGCTGGAGTCGGGTCGAGACTCTTCTACAGAGTCTGAAGAAGGGTCTCGACCTGAAACGTCACCCATTCCTTCTCTCCAGTGATGCTGCCTGTCCCGCTGAGTTACTCCAGCATTTGGTGTCTCACCTGCTCATTGTTTGTCCCACTGTGCCGCCATGGTAGCTGTACGATTCCACTATCGCACTAAGTTTAACATCAAGTGACACTGCAATCACGCCCTCCAAAAGTGACAGCAGCTTTTGAGATCAAATGTTTTGCATCATTGATGAAATTTACTCTTTTCTACACAGATTTTTTGCACAATGAATTATCGAGGCAATAAATTCAAACTGTACTCTCCCCTGGAGGGAGAATTACTGGCGCTCAGACACCAGATAATCCTTATGAGCAATAGGAAGACATTTGTCATACAAACAGATCAACCACATCGGGAAGCACAGACCAAGTGCACTGCTCGGGTTACTGAATAGCACGATTGCCTTCTGGGCTTGCAAAACAAGTGGCCTCCAAAAGAAATAAAAGTTCTGATTCCTCTCTGTCTCCAAGGATCCTTTGTTTAGAAATGAGATCGACCGATTGACCAAATGGTGCCAGCACAACAGCCTGGCTCTCAATATCAATAAAGGGCCTGTCCCACTTTAGGCGATTTTAAGGCGACTGCCGGCGACTAGGCTGTTGCCGACAGTTCGCCGGGTTGTCGCGGGCATGATCATGAGGAGTCTTCCAAGAATCGTAGTGGATCTCAGCGCGTCGCTGAGAAATCATCCGGAGTGAAATTTCTTGGCGACAGCTGGCTTGTCGCCGGGTATCGTTGCTTATTGCGGGCGCTGTCGCATGCTGTCCCCAGGTTTGCTAGGTTGTCATAGATGCATTTAGAAGCACATTATATTAAAATAAGTAAAGTCATTTCAAAATACCATAAAATGCTTGTGTTTAACCAATTTATTTACCGTCAGGACATTTGACAGGTAGATTGGAGGCGACAGTTTGACGGTCAGGTAAGCGTGGGAATTTTGCGATGTTTATGGCCATCAGCCATTACATTTAAAGTGGGCTCCCATCCCAGATATGCAACCCAGAAACCAGATATGCATCACCCATACATTTTCAAAGAATGCCCACAGACTTTTCACAAAAATCCACTTTACCACTTAAATTTTATTTTTTTTAAATTCTGCTATTAGTAAACTGGAAGTCAATCCAGTTTATTCCTTGTTACAGTGATGCTTGGTTTTTAAGTAACCCATACAAGATGATATAGTTCAAAACTCTCAAGTACTTACCGACTTGTCAGTGATTTCAGCGAAAATTAGGACGCTGGAGAAGCATTGACAGCGTGGGAATTTCGCGATGTTTCTGAAGATGCTGTAATCTCGACCTGACTCGGCATTGTCGTGGTCATTGTCGTCGGGTAAAAGAAAAGTTCGGCGATCTGCTACGACTTTGACAGTCGCCGGCAGTCGCCTTAAAATCGCTTAAAGTGGGACAGGCCCTTAAAACCAATGAACTGACTGTGGGCTTTGGAAGAGGAAGGATGAGGACCCACAAACCTGTTTATATCAACGGGATGATGGTGGAGAGAGTCCAAAACTTCAAATTCCTGGGCGTGCATATTTCCAAGGATCTTTCCTGGACCCAGCACACTGATGCAATTATAAATAAAGCACATCAACGCCTCTACTTCCTGAGAAGATAACGGAGATTCGTTGTCAGAGAGGATTCTTTTGAACTTCTACAGGTGTACAGTAGAGAGCATATTGACTGATTGCGTCATGCCCTGGTTCGGTAACGAATGTCCAGGAGCGGAAAAGGCTGCAAAAAGCTGTGAACACTGCCCAGTCCATCACCGGCTCTGACCTCCCCACCATCGAAGGGATTTACCGGAGTCGCTGCCTCGAAAAGGCAGCCAGCATCATCAGAGACCCACCCCACCCTGGCCACACACTCATTTCACCCCTGCCATCGGGAAGAAGGCACAGGGGCCTGAAAACTCTAAAGTCCAGGTTCAGGAACAACTCCTTCACTCCAACCATCAGGCTACTAAAAACACTGCAACCTCCAATAAGCTCTGAATCGTATTGAGTGCTGAGTATTTTTTTTCTCTCTTATTCTGTGACTGCAACACTAAATGTCCCTTTAAATGTTTAGGAAACAATTATATTCTTCAAGTTTAGTAAAGGCATAATTTATGTTATTTGTAAGAGAAGGAGGACTATTAAATACAATATGTTAGCTGTCAAGCTGAAGAGGCAATAAACAGTGCTCATGCATTGAATAGATGTCAAGACTGCAAGATAAGCCATTTCTCACCTGTTTTTGCCAATTAAACTGAGCAGATCTGAGGTTTGCTGCTATTATGCAGTTATTTTATTTAGTGGACTCTTTTAGTATAATTTTCAAGTCAAAGTTCTTCATTTGTGATCTCTTTTTGGTTCAGTCCAGTGTGAAGTGTTTTAATTGTTTGAAACACTTGCTTAAACAATAGGCAAATCCGCTGGTATTTTTAATTGCACCAATTCCTACCACCATTGTGCATCTTGCCCTCATTTGGCTTTAGATCTGGCAATTTAAAAGAGTCATTCTTGTTTTCAAAAAACATCCCATCGGCTTACCCATCCCTACTTCTGTAGACTTTTCCCGCCCTATAAACCCCTGAGGTATCTGAGTTCCAAGTTACAGATACAGATACAGAGGTACAGCGCAGAAACAGGCCCTTCGGCTTACCGAGTCCGTGCTGACCAGTGATACACTAGCACTATCCTGCACACCAGGGACAATGTACAATCGTGTTTACCAAAGCCAATTAACCTATAAACCGGCATGTCTTTGAGTGCGGGAGGAAACCAGACCTCACGGAAAAAACCCACACTGGCATAAGGAGAACGCACAAACCCCATACTGACAGCAGCCGTAGTCAGGATCAAACCCGAGTCTCTAGCGCTGTAAGGCAGTAACTTTACCGCTGAGTTACTGTACCTCCCCAGTTCTAGTCCTTGCGCATGAACTATTTTACCTCCTTCGGTAACAGTGGCTGTGTTATCTACCTGGCTCTATGCTGGAATTCTCTCTTCCTCCTCCCCCTCTCTTCTTCTTCTCCTCCTCCTCCTCCTCCTCCTCCTCCTCCTCCTCCTCCTCCTCCTCCTCCTCCTCCTCCTCCTCCTCCTCCTCCTCCTCCTCCTCCTCCTCCTCCTCCTCCTCCTCCTCCTCCTCCTCCTCCTCCTCCTCCTCCTCCTCCTCCTCCTCCTCCTCCTCCTCCTCCTCCTCCTCCTCCTCCTCCTCCTCCTCCTCCTCCTCCTCCTCCTCCTCCTCCTCCTCCTCCTCCTCCTCCTCCTCCTCCTCCTCCTCCTCCTCCTCCTCCTCCTCCTCCTCCTCCTCCTCCTTCTCCCCTCCTCTATTTATTTTTCTTTATCTTCCCCTACCTCTTCGCTCTTCGTCTTCTCCCTTTGTCCAGGTGTTTTGGCCAAATATCTCCTCTTGTACCTCTGTGTCACGTCTTTTGAAGCAGCTTAGGACATTTTATTCAGTTCGACGTGCTTTATATATGTGAGCGTTCATTGTAAGATTTACTTCATGAAGTTAAACTCGCAGAGCGAAGAATTCAGCTCACAGCGACCCATTTTTGTGAAGTGGATAAATCCCAGAATTTAGCGAGGGGAGTGAAGTTTAGAAGACACAGCATAGTGATTCTCTTCCAATTCAATTAATTATCCTTTAATGTGTTTACTTCTTCGGGCTTCAGCTTCCTTCCTCTGAAAGTAGTGATACACATGAGGATACTGTCTGATATTCATCAATCATCATGAGTACCTTGATCTAGTAGCTTTTCCGTGCGTATATTTGGGCATCAGTTGCATTTCTGCAGGATCCTGCGGTGTGGCCAAATTAGCTTCAGGTGCAGGAAGGAACTGCAGATGCTGGTTTAAACCGAAGATAGGCACAAAATGCTGGAGCAACTCAGTGGGACAGGCAGCAAGCATCTCTGGCGAGAAGGAATGGGTGACATTTCGGGTCGAGACCCTTCTTCAGACTGCTTTGCTTCAAGTGCAGATACACAATCTGTATGCATACAAAGCTGCAAGGCAGCAACTCTACATCTGCCCTACCGCTGCCACCCTTGCTTTCTTTTTGCTGTCTTGCAGAATTTCTTTCCAATCTCTTTCTAATTTATGTTTGATCATTGCCTCTGTGTGCTGTCCGAGTCTATGTGCCTCTAAAGATGTTGCAGGCAAGGTTTTTACTGTAGGCGGGCCACATCGTACGTGTGCATATGGCAATAGGCTTGATTTAACTTGATTTGACTTAACGTGACTTGACTGGACTTTGTAACTGTGGAAGAGGGATGAATTTCTGTGGGCGGCCAAGTCTGAGAGGGTGTTCTCTAGTCCTGCTAATTGATGGAGCTGAAGGCTTTAATGAGGTTGAAGCGGGTCACCTATAGTGACTGGTGTTGCAAAGCTCCCAACCCCTGCATTTTCCTCCGAATGGTCACATATGAAGAGTGTGCCTCCTGTCCCACCACCTGGATGAAATCCATACCATGATAAGGGAGAGACATAGAGTCGGAAACATAGAAAATAGGTGCAGGAGTAGGCCATTCGGCCCTTCGAGCCAGCACCGCCGTTCAATATGATCATGGCAGATCATCCAAAATCAGTACCCCGTTCCTGTTTTCTTCCCATATCCCTTGATTCCGTTAGTCCGAAGAGTTATATCTAACTCTCTCTTGAAAACATCCAGTGAATTGGCCTCCACTGCCTTCTGTGGCAGAAAATTCCACAGATTCACAACTCTCTGGGTGAAAAAGTTTTTCCTCATCGCAGTCCTAAATGGCCTACCCCTTATTCTTAAACTCTGACCCTTGGTTCTGGACTCCCCCAACATCGGGGAACATTTTTCCTGCATTTCGCCTGTCCAATCCCTTAAGAATTTTTTTCTGTTTCTATAAGATCCCCTCTCATCCTTCTAAATTCCAATGAATACAAGCCCAGTCGACCCATTCTTTCCTTTCTAGGAGATGTTGGTATGACTTCCTCGACTTCCTGTCGGTCAGGAGTGGCAGCAAGGCTGGGCCAAAATTGGTTGCTATGGGTTGGAGCCAAGGACTTCCATGTTAAAGACGAAGGATCGCAGGGTTGGAGGCTTCACCTTCGTTCAAGGGAAAAGAAACAACTCTGCAGGCAGCTAGAGGCAGATTTCCAACAAAACAAACGATGACCTAAAGAACAGATGGGTGGATGGGGAGAGCGCAGATGGCTCAGCAACTTGCTGACAGCCATGACACGCGTGAGTTCTTCAGTTCTGTAAAAGCCCTGACAGCCAAGCCCCTGTCCTACGGAGAGCCAAGATCACGGGTGAACTCAGCGGTCACAAAGAGGCAGCCATGGCTGCTGGGAGACACACTTCAAAGACCTCCTCAACTACGAGATATGCATGCGTACATACACACACTGCAGTATGCTTAATGGAACCCATGAACCCATTACTGGACACACATGAGCATGCATGTAGACACACACACACAGGCATACACGCGCACACACAGAGGCACATGCACACCCACCCACCCCAAACACATACAAACACGCACACACACTCACACACACACACACACACACACACACACACACACACACACACACACACACACACACACACACACACACACACACACACACACACACACAGAGGCACATACACACCCCCCCCCACACACACACACAGGCGCACAAGCGCACACACAGAGACACATACACACCCACACACCCCCCCACACACACAGAGTCACACACGCGCACACACAGAGCCACACACACCCACACCCCCCCAACACAAACAAACAAACACACACACACACACACACACACACACACACACACACACACACACACACACACACACACGCGCGCACACACACACACACACACACACACACACACACACACACACACACACACACACACACACACACACACACACACACACACACACACACACACACACACACACACACACAACCTGCAGTATGTATAAAGGAACCCGTGAACTCATTACTGGATGCATGCACAGATGCACACGCACACTCAATCGCGCACACTTGATTTTGACCAATATTTTTCTCTGCCATGAATATTGAGCCGCTGGTGTTATCACACTAGTTCAGAGCATCTCGCTCAATAGAAACCAGAGACCAAAATTTAGTCTTTCTAGTTCTGCAGTGATTCACTGCGGGAGCCCCAGCATTAGACAGACAATACTTCAGAAAGACCATCTGAACCACATGTTTGTTGTTTCGGATGCTGTGAATTTCAGTCTGGATATCCCAGTGAACATCTTGAAGAAGACGCATTCTCCATAATTATTGTTTTCTATTTTTACTGTGTGAAGTGAGAGTTCCTGTGGCCAGTAACTTTATCATTCACACCTTTAGAATCAATATAGTTTGAATGATTATGTGACAGAGCAGGAGGAAGCTGCTGAATTCTTAGTGACTGGGGAGGATTCAGTGCAAGAGAACAGTGGCTGAATATTCAGGCCAATTGCTGCCTCTGGCATCTCTGACCAAAATATCGCAATATTCCTGTCAATCCTTAAAACATGTCATACTACCCATAATCAACATAGATTCCCAAAGGACACAGGATTCTCCCAAACAAAACAAAACAATTATTGCAAAAAAGACAGTGCATACGAACTCACGTCGAATATGTTACTGAGATTGGGACAGTTGAGCCTTGATTTTTTTCCAGTGCCTGCAGGAAGCTCAATGTACAGGAAGGAACGGCAGATGCTGGTTTGAACCGAAGATAGACACAAAACGCTGGAGTCACGCTGTCCCGTTGAGTTACGCCAGCACTTTGTGTCTACCTTTGGAAGCTAAATGTGCCTGGTCAAAATTCCTAAGTCCCAATACCAGACTCCACGTTCGTGACAAGCAGGTCACCTTTAAGAAAGACTGGACGCCAAGCCTCGGATGACTTGTGAAAGTGGGCATCTGATAAAAGTGTGTACAATTGTGAGCAGCATAGATGGGGGCAGATGGAGTCATCTTCGTAGAGTGGAAATGTCAAATATCAGAGGGTGTACTTTTAACGTGAGAGGGGAAAAGTTTAAAGGAGATTTGCATCGCGAGATTTCTATACAGAGAGCGGTGGATGCCTGGAATGTGCTGTCAGAGGACATGGGGAAAGCAGACACAATAGTGGCATTTAAGAGGCATTTAGACAGACACATGAAGAATTTAGTTTTGAGATACAGCACGGAAACAGGCCCTTCAGTCCACACCGACCAGCGATCCCAGACCGCTAACACTATCCTACACACACTGGGGACAATTTATACTTACACCAAGCCAATAAACCTACAGACCTGTATGCCTTTGTAGTGTGGGAGCAAACTGAAAATTTCGGAGAAAACCCACGCGGTCACGGGGAGAACGTACAAACGCCGTACAGACAGGACCGTTAATCGGGATCGAACCCGGGTCTTCAGTGCTGCAAGCAGTGTAAGGCAACAACTCTACCGCTGCGCCACCGTGCCACCCCAGGCAGGGAACAGCGAGAGAAGGTTTACAAGGATGATCCAAGGAATGACTGGGTTGACATATGATGAGCGTTTGACAGCACTGGGCCTGTACACACTGGAGTTTAGAAGGATGAGGGGGGACCTCATTGAAACTCACCAAATAGTGAAAGGCCTGGATAGAGTGGATGTGGAGAGGATGTTTCCACTAGTGGGAGAGTCTAGAACCAGATGCTATAGCCTCAGAATAAAAGGACACACCTTTATAAAGGAGATGAGGAGGAATCTCTTTAGTCACAGGGTAGTGAATCTGTTGCATTCATGGCCACAGAAGGCTGTGGAGGCTACGTCAATGGATATAGGCAGAGATAGATAGATTCTTGATTGGTACGGGTGTCAGGGGTTATGGGGAGAAGGCAGGAGAATCGGGTTGAGAGGGAAAGATAGATCAGCCGTAATTGAATGGCAGAGTAGACTTGATGGGACAAATGGCCTAATTTTGCTCCTATTAAGATGAAATTATGATAATTATCTAACACCTTATCAAAGTCCACACAAATCAGTTCTACTTCCCTACTCTCATCGATACACTGTTACGTCTTCAAAGATTTGAATCACATTGATCAGAGAGCATCTGACTTGATAAAGTCATGCTGGCTGACCTAAGTCCCAGCCTATCCAAGTAATCATTAATTGCCTCTCTCAGAACTCTTTCTACCTTCCAATTCCATCACGTCAAGACCCCTTGGGCTCTGAAATGAGATGTCATCTCATTTACAAGACTGAAAATGTCTTCCGATGATAATTTCCTGTGACAATCTCCTTCAACACCAGAGCCTGGAAATACTAGCGTTAATAGGCACTACACAGTTGTATTCCCACGAGAAATACTGAGTCTGGGAAATAAGATTATTTACGAATGGAATGCAAAGTCTGTCTTTGCAAGTCCTTCACGTTTCATACATACTAATACACAATAGTACTCCAACATGTCTAGCGATGTCATAAAGTCATAAGGTCATCAGTGATAGGAGCAGAACTAGGCCATTCGGCCCATCAAGTCTACTCCGCCATTCAATCATGGCTGATCCATCACTCCCTCCCAACCCCATTCTCTCCAAAACCTCGGACACCCTTCGAACAACACTCAATGCATGTCCCGACACCACCTCCATAATTACCATTTACTCAAGTGTAGTCCAGTGATGGCAATGTCTGCCATACAGATAGAACACAGAATAGTAGAGCACAGGAATGGGTTTGCACTGTGTTGGTACTTTATTGTCACATGTGCTTGTACACTGTACAGAGTGAAAGCCTTTGTTTTGCATGAAAGTATGCAAAGAGCTCCAGGTACAGGGCACTGATGAAGGGTGGTGGTCCGGATCTCCAACAACGATGAGAAGGCCTACCGGGAGGAGGTGGCTGATCTGGCACTCTGGTGTCAGGTCAATAGCCTCCTCTTGAATGTCACTAAAACGAAGGAGCTGATTGTGGACTTTAGAAGGGCTAAACATCCAAGGACGTACACGCCACTGGAGATAAATGGGTCTACTGTGGATAGGGTGAGCAGTTTTAAATACTTGGGAGTCCGCATCACAGAGGATCTGACGTGGGCAACGCACATTGCCGCACTGGTGGGTAAGGCTAAGCAGCGCCTTTACCACCTTAGACAACTGAGGAAATTCAGAGTGTCGCTGAGGATCCTTCATTGCTTCTACTCTGGGGCTGTAGAGAGCATCCTGTCCGGCAACATTACAGTCTGGTTTGGGAACAGCTCTGCCCAGGACAGGATGGCCCTGCAGAGAGTAGTGCGTTCGGCAGAACGCACCATGGGAACTACACTCGTCCCCCTGCAGGACCTATACATCAGGAGGTGCAGATCCAGAGCAAGCAAGATCATGAGGGACCCCTGCCACCCCAGCAACGGACTGTTCCAGATGCTACGATCAGGCAAACGCCTCCGCTGTCACGCTGTAAAAACGGAGAGGATGAGACGGAGTTTCTTCCCACAGGCCATCAGGACTGTCAACTTTTATAACTCCAGAGACTAAATTTTTGTCTACACTATAGTAACTTATTAACTTTATTTATATGCTGTAACTGAAAAAAAATTCTGTGCACAATCCGCAGGCATTGCCACTTTCATTTCACTGCACATCGTGTATGTGTATGTGACAAATAAACTTGACTTGACTTGACTTGACCGGCGACTCAGGCAGCAAGCTTTCGGCCCCTCTCTGGTCCAGCCAACTTGAAGCCGTTTGCAGCTTGAAACTCACTTCTCTGTCCCCGCTCCCCACCTACATGGACGCACACGTGAAATCAATCCCTGGATCATTGGGTCTGCTCTGTTTTTCATCCCCCTCAAGCGGTGGGATTACCGTCTGAGAACTCATTATTTCTTATCACAGCATAAAAAATGACGAGACGGTCCAAACATTCCTGGTGGAAAGAACGCCTCTTGTAATAAATGACGTGTAGATGTCAGCAGATGAAATCTGTGGTGACCCTTTAGTTATTTAACAACAATCTTGTGAGCCTGCGCTGACAATGTTTTTTTTACAATTACTTTGGAATAACTAATTATTGAAACTCAAATAAAATAAGCAGTGTTAAGTAAAACGAGAGCAAGAAAAGGATTGATACTTATTCCACTGACGAGTGCGGGCTCTGGATAAGTTTGATCCACAGTCTTTCTACTTTCTGATACGTTTTTTTTTTTTTTGTTAGTCTATAATCCATAATAACAAGGCGAACCAAACCAGTTTATAAGTTGGACACATATAACACGCAATCAGAACAAGCCTGAAACTGCAAGTTAGCAATTGGTCACCGTGGTTGCTATGGGAACAAGGAGCTTAGGATTTATGGAGCATCCAGATAGGAGAGTACTCGACCATGAAATGGCCATGGATGTTTTGGGATTACCTTCACAGACAGGAATAAAAACAAGGCTCAGCCACAATTTTTGAACAGTGGATGCGTCCTTGACCCAATCTTCGCATGTTTACCCAGTCAAATATGGCATCCCATACCTCAAATCAGCAGCCTGAGAGGTATCGCAGTCAAAACAATATGGCTCGCGTTGCTAGTGTATCAGCGATGGTATCCTACATGCACAACATGCGACACAGAATTAAACATCCGCTTTCGGATATAAAAAGGGCCTCATGTGCATTTCTATCGGAATCTAATACTTGAGTAAGCATTTCTCATATCAGCAGATCCTGAAGAAGGGTCTCGACCCGAAACGTCGCCCATTCCTTCTCTCCTGAGATGCTGCCTGACCTGCTGAGTTACTCCAGCATTTTGTGAATAAATACCTTCGATTTGTACCAGCATCTGCAGTTATTTTCTTACACTAGCAGATCCTAACTTATTCATTAGATAGACACAAAAGGCTGGAGTGGGACAGGCAGCATCCCTGGAGAGACTGCATGGGTGACTTTTCGGGTCGAGACCCTTCTTCAAATTCCTGCATTCCTCAGATCGAAAATCTCCATCACAGGGCGAACAATTTATTCACAATCACAACTGTACAACTCCTCCCCCTTCTGTCGTGGGGTAGGCTGAGACTGACTCCCACCCCCCCACACCCCCTCCCCCCTTCCCAATCTTAGCACATCCCCAATCCTTTCCACTCGTCACTTTAATTTCATGTATCATGTTGTGTTTTTAAGACTGTTGGCAGATCAATTTCCCTCCTGGGATAAATAAAGTTCTATCGTATCGTATTGTATCGTATCGTACCGTATCATATCGTATCGTATCGTGTCATGTCGTGTCATGTTGTGTCGTGTCGTGTCGTATCGCATCATACCATACCGTATCGTATCGTGTCGTATTATATCGTATCGTATCGTATCGTACCGTATCGTACCGTACCGTATCGTACCGTATCGTATCGTATCGTATCGTATCGTATCGTATCGTATCGTATCGTATCGTATCGTATCGTATCGTATCGTATCGTATCGTACCGTACCGTACCGTATCGTACCGTATCGTATCGTACCGTACCGTACCGTACCGTATCGTGTCGTATCGTATCGTATCGTATCGTACCGTATCGTACCGTACCGTATCGTATCGTATCGTATCGTATCGTATCGTATCGTACCGTACCGTATTGTACCGTACCGTACCGTACCGTGTCATGTCGTATCGTATCGTATCGTATCGTATCGTATCGTATCGTATCGTATCGTATCGTATCGTATCGTATCGTATCGTATCGTATCATACCGTACCGTGTCGTGTCGTGTCGTGTCGTATCGTACCGTACCGTACCGTACCGTACCGTACCGTACCGTACCGTACCGTATCGTACCATATCGTATCGTATCGTATCGTATCGTATCCTACCGTATCGTATCGTAACGTATCGTACCGTATCGTATCGTATCGTATCGTATCGTATCGTATCGTATCGTATCGTATCGTATCGTATCGTATCGTATCGATTCATACTGTATCGTATCGTACCGTATCATACCGTATCGTACCGTATCGTACCGTATCGTATCGTATCGTATCGTATCGTACCGTATCGTACTGTATCGTATCATACCGTATCGTACCGTACCGTATCGTACCGTATCGTATCGTATTGTATCGTATCGTATCGTATCGTACCGTACCGTATTGTGTCGTATCGTATCGTATCGTACCGTATCGTATCGTATCGTATCGTACCGTACCGTATCGTACCGTACCGTACCGTACCGTACCGTACCGTACCGTACCGTACCGTACCGTATTGTACCGTACCGTATTGTACCGTATCGTACCGTATCGTACCGTATCGTATCGTATCGTATCGTATCGTATCGTATCGTATCGTATCGTACTGTATCGTATCATACCATATCGTACCGTATCGTACCGTATCGTATCGTATCGTATCGTATCGTATCGTACCGTATCGTACTGTATCGTATCATACCGTATCGTACCGTACCGTACCGTATCGTACCGTATCGTATCGTATTGTATCGTATCGTATCGTACCGTACCGTATTGTGTCGTATCGTATCGTATCGTACCGTATCGTATCGTATCGTATCGTATCGTACCGTATCGTATCGTATCGTATCGTATCGTACCGTATCGTATCGTACCGTACCGTACCGTACCGTACCGTACCGTACCGTATCGTATCGTGTCGTGTCGTATCGTATCGTATCGTATCGTACCGTACCGTATCGTACCGTACCGTACCGTACCGTACCGTGTCATGTCGTATCGTATCGTACCGTATCGTACCGTACCGTATCGTATCGTATCGTATCGTACCGTACCGTACCGTACCGTACCGTATCGTATCGTACCGTACCGTACCGTATCGTACCGTACCGTACCGTACCGTACCGTACCGTACCGTACCGTACCGTATCGTATCGTATCGTATCGTATCGTACCGTACCGTACCGTATCGTATCGTATCGTATCGTATCGTATCGTACCGTACCGTACCGTACCGTATCGTAACGTAACCGTACCGTACCGTATCGTATCGTGTCGTGTTGTACCGTACCGTACCGTACCGTATCGTATCGTATCGTATCGTATCGTATCGTATCGTATCGTATCGTACCGTATCGTACCGTGTCGTGCCGTATCGTACCGTACCGTACCGTACCGTACCGTACCGTACCGTACCGTGTCGTATCGTACCGTACCGTATCGTATCGTATCGTACCGTATCGTACCGTGTCGTGTCGTGTCGTATCGTACCGTACCGTACCGTTCCGTACCGTACTGTACCGTACCGTGTCGTGTCGTGTCGTATCGTATCGTATCGTATCGTACCGTACCGTACCGTATCGTATCGTATCGTATCGTACCGTACCGTACCGTACCGTATCGTACCGTACCGTACCGTATCGTATCGTATCGTATCGTATCGTATCGTATCGTATCGTATCGTATCGTATCGTATCGTATCGTATCGTATCGTACCGTATCGTATCGTACCGTACCGTATCGTATCGTATCGTATCGTATCGTATCGTACCGTGTCGTGTCGTATCGTACCGTACCGTACCGTACCGTACCGTACCGTACCGTACCGTATCGTATCGTATCGTACCGTACCGTACCGTACCGTACCGTACCGTATCGTATCGTATCGTACCGTACCGTACCGTATTGTATCGTATCGTACCGTACCGTACCGTACCGTACCGTACCGTACCGTACCGTACCGTATCGTACCGTACCGTACCGTACCGTATCGTACCGTACCGTACCGTATCGTATCGTACCGTATCGTATCGTACCGTACCGTACCGTACCGTACCGTACCGTACCGTACCGTATCATATCGTATCGTACCGTACCGTACCGTACCGTACCGTATCGTACCGTACCGTATCGTATCGTATCGTATCGTATCGTATCGTATCGTATCGTATAGTATAGTATGTATCGTATCGTATCGTACCGTATCGTATCGTATCGTATCGTATCGTATCGTATGTATCGTATCGTATGTATCGTATCGTATCGTATCGTATCGTATCGTATCGTATCGTATCGTATCGTATCGTATCGTATCGTATCGTACTGTATCGTATCATACCGTATCGTACCGTATCGTACCGTATCGTATCGTATCGTATCGTATCGTACCGTATCGTACTGTATCGTATCATACCGTATCGTACCGTACCGTATCGTACCGTATCGTATCGTATTGTATCGTATCGTATCGTATCGTACCGTGCCGTACCGTATTGTGTCGTATCGTATCGTATCGCACCGTATCGTATCGTATCGTACCGTACCGTATCGTACCGTATCGTGTCGTATCGTATCGTATCGTATCGTACCGTATCGTACCGTACCGTACCGTATCGTATCGTATCGTATCGTATCGTACCGTGTCGTGTCGTATCGTACCGTACCGTATCGTACCGTATCGTATCGTATCGTATCGTATCGTACCGTACCGTACCGTACCGTACCGTATCGTATCGTATTGTATCGTATCGTATCGTATCGCATCGTATCGTATCGTATCGTATCGTATCGTATCATATCGTACCTTACCGTATCGTATCGTACCGTATCGTATCGTATCGTACCGTACCGTACCGTATCGTACCGTATCGTACCGTATCGTATCGTATCGTATCGTACCGTACCGTGTCGTATCGTATCGTACCGTATCGTACCGTACCGTACCGTACCGTACCGTACCGTACCGTATCGTACCGTATCGTATCGTATCATATCGTATCGTATCATACCGTATCGTATCGTATCATACCGTATCGTACCGTATCGTATCGTATCGTATCGTATCGTATCGTATCGTATCGTATCGTATCGTATCGTATCGTATCGTATCGTATCGTATCGTATCGTATCGTAACGTACCGTATCGTATCGTACCGTATCGTATCGTATCGTATCGTATCGTATCGTATCGTATCGTATCGTATCGTATCGTATCGTACTGTATCGTATCATACCGTATCGTACCGTATCGTACCGTATCGTATCGTATCGTATCGTATCGTATCGTACCGTATCGTACTGTATCGTATCATACCGTATCGTATCATACCGTATCGTACCGTACCGTATCGTACTGTATCGTATCGTATTGTATCGTATCGTATCGTACCGTACCGTATTGTGTCGTATCGTATCGTATCGCACCGTATTGTATCGTATCGTACCGTATCGTATCGTATCGTATCGTATCGTATCGTATCGTATCGTATCGTATCGTATCGTATCGTATCGTATCGTATCGTATCGTATCGTATCGTATCGTATCGTATCGTATCGTATCGTATCGTATCGTATCGTATCGTACCGTACCGTACCGTACCGTATCGTATCGTATCGTACCGTACCGTATCGTATCGTATCGTACCGTACCGTACCGTACCGTACCGTACCGTACCGTATCGTATCGTATCGTATCGTATCGTATCGTATCGTATCGTACCGTACCGTACCGTATCGTATCGTACCGTATCGTATCGTATCGTACCGTATCGTACCGTATCGTGTCGTATTGTATCGTATCGTATCGTATCGTACCGTATCGTATCGTACCGTACCGTATCGTATCGTATCGTATCGTATCGTATCGTATCGTATCGTATCGTATCGTATCGTACCGTACCGTACCGTACCGTGTCATGTCGTATCGTATCGTATCGTTTCGTACCATGTCGTATCGTATCGTATCGTATCGTATCGTACCGTACCGTGACGTGTCGTGTCGTGTCGTATCGTATCGTACCGTACCGTACCGTACCATACCGTACCGTATCGTATCGTACCGTATCGTACCGTATCGTATCGTATCGTATCGTATCGTATCGTATCGTATCGTATCGTATCGTATCATATCGTATCGTACTGTATCGTATCATACCGTATCGTACCGTATCGTACCGTATCGTATCGTATCGTATCGTATCGTACCGTATCGTACTGTATCGTATCATACCGTATCGTACCGTACCGTATCGTACTGTATCGTATCGTATTGTATCGTATCGTATCGTACCGTACCGTATTGTGTCGTATCGTATCGTATCGCACCGTATCGTATCGTATCGTATCGTATCGTACCGTATCGTACCGTATCGTGTCGTATCGTATCGTATCGTATCGTATCGTACCGTATCGTACCGTACCGTACCGTATCGTATCGTATCGTATCGTACCGTACCGTATCGTATCGTACCGTACCGTACCGTACCGTACCGTACCGTACCGTACCGTAGCGTATCGTATCGTATCGTACCGTACCGTATCGTATCGTATCGTACCGTACCGTATCGTATCGTACCGTACCGTACCGTACCGTATCGTACCGTATCGTACCGTATCGTGTCGTATCGTATCGTATCGTATCGTACCGTATCGTACCGTACCGTATCGTATCGTATCGTATCGTATCGTATCGTATCGTATCGTATCGTATCGTATCGTATCGTACCGTACCGTACCATACCGTGTCATGTCGTATCGTATCGTATCGTATCGTACCGTGTCGTATCGTATCGTATCGTATCGTATCGTACCGTACCGTGTCGTGTCGTGTCGTGTCGTGTCGTATCGTATCGTACCGTACCGTACCGTACCGTACCGTACCGTATCATACCGTATCGTACCGTATCGTACCGTATCGTACTGTATCGTATCGTATCGTATCGTATCGTATGTATCGTATCGTATCGTATGTATCGTATCGTATCGTACCGTATCGTATCGTATCGTATCGTATCGTATCGTATCGTATCGTATCGTATGTATCGTATCGTATCGTATCGTATCGTATCGTATCGTATCGTCTCGTACTGTATCGTATCATACCGTATCGTACCGTATCGTACCGTATCGTATCGTATCGTATCGTATCGTATCGTATCGTACCGTATCGTACTGTATCGTATCATACCGTATCGTACCGTACCGTATCGTACTGTATCGTATCGTATTGTATCGTATCGTATCGTACCGTACCGTACCGTATTGTGTCGTATCGTATCGTATCGCACCGTATCGTATCGTATCGTATCGTATCGTACCGTATCGTACCGTATCGTGTCGTATCGTATCGTATCGTATCGTACCGTATCGTACCGTACCGTACCGTATCGTATCGTATCGTATCGTATCGTATCGTATCGTATCGTATCGTATCGTATCGTATCGTATCGTATCGTACCGTATCGTATCGTATCGTACCGTATCGTACCGTACCGTATCGTACCGTACCGTATCGTATCGTATCGTATCGTATCGTATCGTACCGTGTCGTGTCGTATCGTACCGTACCGTATCGTACCGTATCGTATCGTATCGTATCGTATCGTACCGTACCGTACCGTATCGTATCGTATCGTATCGTATCGTATCGTATCGTATCGTATCGTACCATACCGTATCGTATCGTACCGTATTGTATCGTATCGTACCGTACCGTACCGTATCGTACCGTATCGTATCGTATCGTATCGTATCGTATCGTATAGTATCGTATCGTATCGTATCGTACCGTATCGTATCGTACCGTATCGTATCGTATCGTATCGTATCGTATCGTATCGTATCGTATCGTATCGTATCGTATCGTATCGTATCGTATCGTATCGTATCGTATCGTACTGTATCGTATCATACCGTATCGTACCGTATCGTACCGTATCGTATCGTATCGTATCGTATCGTATCGTATCGTATCGTATCGTATCGTATCGTATCGTACCGTATCGTACCGTATCGTATCATACCGTATCGTATCATACCGTATCGTACCGTACCGTATCGTACTGTATCGTATCGTATTGTATCGTATCGTATCGTACCGTACCGTATTGTGTCGTATCGTATCGTATCGCACCGTATTGTATCGTATCGTATCGTATCGTACCGTATCGTATCGTATCGTATCGTATCGTATCGTATCGTATCGTATCGTATCGTATCGTATCGTATCGTATCGTATCGTATCGTATCGTATCGTATCGTATCGTATCGTATCGTATCGTATCGTATCGTATCGTATCGTATGGTATGGTATCGTATCGTATCGTACCGTATCGTAACGTACCGTATCGTATCGTATCGTACCGTACCGTATCGTATCGTATCGTACCGTACCGTACCGTACCGTACCGTACCGTACCGTACCGTACCATATCGTATCGTATCGTATCGTATCGTATCGTATCGTATCGTATCGTATCGTATCGTATCGTATCGTATCGTACCGTACCGTATCGTATCGTACCGTATCGTATCGTACCGTACCGTGTCGTACCGTATCGTGTCGTATCGTATCGTATCGTATCGTATCGTACCGTATCGTACCGTACCGTATCGTATCGTATCGTATCGTATCGTATCGTACCGTACCGTACCATACCGTACCGTGTCATGTCGTATCGTATCGTATCGTTTCGTACCGTGTCGTATCGTATCGTATCGTATCGTATCGTACCGTACCGTGTCGTGTCGTGTCGTGTCGTGTCGTGTCGTATCGTATCGTACCGTACCGTACCGTACCGTACCGTACCATACCGTACCGTACCGTATCGTACCGTATCGTATCGTACCGTATCGTATCGTATCGTATCGTATCATACCGTATCGTATCATACCGTATCGTACCGTATCGTATCGTATCGTATCGTATCGTATCGTATCGTATGTATCGTATCGTATCGTATCGTATCGTATCGTATCGTATCGTATCGTACTGTATCGTATCATACCGTATCGTACCGTATCGTACCGTATCGTATCGTATCGTATCGTATCGTACCGTATCGTACTGTATCGTATCATACCGTATCGTACCGTACCGTATCGTACTGTATCGTATCGTATTGTATCGTATCGTATCGTACCGTACCGTATTGTGTCGTATCGTATCGTATCGCACCGTATCGTATCGTATCGTACCGTATCGTATCGTACCGTATCGTGTCGTATCGTACCGTATCGTATCGTATCGTATCGTACCGTACCGTACCGTATCGTACCGTATTGTATCGTATCGTATCGTATCGTATCGTATCGTACCGTATCGTATCGTATCGTATCGTACTGTATCGTATCGTGTCGTGTCGTACCGTACCGTACCGTACCGTACCGTACCATATCGTATCGTATCGTATCGTATCGTATCGTATCGTACCGTACCGTACCGTACCGTATCGTATCGTATCGTATCGTATCGTATCGTATCGTATCGTACCGTACCGTACCGTACCGTATCGTATCGTATCGTATCGTATCATATCGTATCGTATCGTATCGTATCGTACCGTACCGTACCGTATCGTACCGTATCGTATCGTACCGTACCGTGTCGTGTCGTATCGTATCGTACCGTACCGTATCGTACCGTATCGTATCGTATCGTATCGTATCGTATCGTATCGTATCGTATCGTATCGTATCGTACCGTACCGTACCGTATCGTACCGTATCGTATCGTACCGTACCGTACCGTACCGTGTCATGTCGTATCGTATCGTATCGTACCGTATCGTATCGTACCGTATCGTACCGTATCGTATCGTATCGTACCGTATCGTATCGTATCGTATCGTACCGTACCGTATCGTACCGTACCGTATCGTATCGTATCGTATCGTATCGTATCGTATCGTATCGTATCGTATCGTACCGTACCGTACCGTATCGTACCGTATCGTATCGTATCGTATCGTATCGTATCGTATCGTATCGTATCGTATCGTATCATACCGTACCGTACCGTACCGTACCGTACCGTACCGTATCGTATCGTATC